>NW_015505551.1:573654-601657 GCF_001515645.1 Sinocyclocheilus grahami
TATATATATAGCTTCAATTTATTTACATTTTAGTCCTGGTAATTTTAGTATTTCAAATTGTTTATGAAACAAATCTGAAATAGTGCATATTCTTTAAGCAATAAAGTTGGAGGATGTTAAAACGCTAGCTAGTTGCTTTCATAGGGCCAGTTATAAACAACATACAGAACTACCAAACTTTGCTATAAGTTTGATTGCATCATATAATAACTGCTGTAAATAGTGTTCCTCGTCTGTTTGATTACGTCTTTAATTGATTTTTCCGTACATTTCTGCCATATGTACATTAACTGACAGTCACCACTGATAAGCTACTACTAAATATTGTAGAAACGTAATTTTCTGTAAAGTTGCTTTGCAACGATTTGTATCGTAAAAAGCGCTATACAAATAAACTTGAATGGAATTGAACTGAATTACAAAATACAAGAGACTCCAGCGACTTTGGATCTTCCACATTACCCACGTGTTTCTCTTCTCTGCCCACAGATGTTATCTCGGGCACAGGCGATTGATCTTAACCGGGTAATTAGCATTTTAGGCAGAAAGGACAAGACACGGGCCTGCTGCCAGACGCTTGAGTCCAACTGATAGAAAGAAACTTTGCCACGGTAGGCTTGGTGGTCCAAGTTTTACCCTGTGGGGTCAAAAAGGATCATCAAAACCTGCTCAACCCTACTAAACCTCACCAAAGGGGGACACTGAGGCACCATGGCAACCAGGCTGGCAAAAAAAATCAAGTCTTTGCGGTCCTGTTATCAGATCAAAACGGCTGTGTGGACAGATGAAGGACTCGTGCTCTGCTGTGAATGCGGACACGGGCCTGCTGCCAGACGCTTGAGTCCAACTGATAGAAAGAAACTTTGCCACGGTAGGCTTGGTGGTCCAAGTTTTACCCTGTGGGGTCAAAAAGGATCATCAAAACCTGCTCAACCCTACTAAACCTCACCAAAGGGGGACACTGAGGCACCATGGCAACCAGGCTGGCAAAAAAAAATCAAGTCTTTGCGGTCCTGTTATCAGATCAAAACGGCTGTGTGGACAGATGAAGGACTCGTGCTCTGCTGTGAATGCTGAGAAAATGTGCATGTTATGCCATCGAACTTGACTGAGACGGCAAACATTCACCACAACAAATGTGCAAATATTTACAAATAGGCATACGCCACTCATGCGTATAGATGCAGGGAGATTCTATTTTAAAATGTAATTTAAAATGACAAAGCTGAATTTTCAGCATCATTACTCCAGTCTTCAGTGTCACATGATTCTTTTGAAATCATTCTAATGTTAATTTGCTGCTCAAGAAACATTTCTTATTATTATCAATATTGAAATAAAGTTGTGCTGCTTAAATTTTTTGGCAGAATCCGTAATTCTTAAAGTTGAAAAGAACAGCATTTATTTGAAACTGAAATCTTTTGTAACATTATAAATGTTTTTGCTGTCACTTTTAATCAATTTAATGCATCCTTGCGGAATAAAATTGTAATTTCTTTAATAAATAAATAAATACAAAAATGTACTATAATGGTGTATTATACGTCTATTGGACATACACAAATTACACACAAATCTGTCAAGTTTACCACTCACTTGAAAAAAGTAATTTTGAAGTCCTCAGTAACTTTTGTTCTTTATCATTACTCTTTTTGGTAATGAGATTCCATTGATTTGGGCTCAGAGTCAAACTCCATTCCAGAGGGAATTAGTCTGGATTGAAGTTTTGTGGTAGGACTCCAACAGGACTCGAGTTTAGCACATTTCTCAACAAACACAAACTGTGCTCAGCGTTTGCCACAAGAAACTCAAGCTGTGAGCAATGTCCCTGAAAACTCAGCTGTGCTTCGTCACTTCAGCTGAGTGTGTGTGTGTAGCTAAAACTTCACCAGACATGCTTCTTTTTATACACCACAGCTATAAAAGCAAGTAAAACAGCCTGGCACCTCATTAAAAACAAGACATGCACTTCATTAGAGCACAGTTTCTCAAATGCAAAAATAAAAATATAGCTTCTTCCTCCAGCTCGTTTCATTTAACTCCCAAATTTGAATTACATTGTGGTTGCGAACAGAACGCAGAAAATGCAATTTGAAAATAAGGAAGTAGAATAAAGAAACCTGCAATAAGTGTAGTTCTTAATTAAGTTTATACTATGGGGCTGTTGAATGCTCGAATCTGACTGGTTGACGACATTCTAGGGTGTGCAATTATTTTTAGGGAAACGCATGGCCAAAGTTCCTGGCAGGTCTTGACCGCATTTCATGTCCATATCACTTCACCAAACGATTTCAGTTATTTCGCCAAACGATTTCAGTTATATCAAAGGTCCTTACAGCCTCCAACAGCTCTCTCTAATATCTTCATTATTAATTACATTAGTATGCCATCATCAGAGTAAGCCTCCATTACTAGGTCTAAAATTATGTTTTGGAATTAGCAATGGAGGTGTGGGATGAGATGCGGAAGAAATGAATCCTACACGCAATAGCGTTTTATGGATAAAGGACAAAGATCTGACAAACATCATTAAATACAACATCTGAACAACATTGTGAGGTGTGGAAACCATAGTATAAGTGGAATAATTGATGACGGGCTGTTAAATTATTCGAAAATAATGCACACCCATGGTGGTGATGCGGCCACGATGCAAAGCGAAGGTGGTGTTACACCTCGGTTGTGCATTCATTTCTTAAGTTTAAAAAGTCTTTATAAGTTTTAGTCCTTAAAGACAAATGTACCCATACATTTTTACTTAAATGTATGTATTCTTATTTATATTGAATAAATTAACAAGTGGAATAATTGATGACGGGCTGTTAAATTATTCGAAAATAATGCACACCCATGGTGGTGATGCGGCCACGATGCAAAGCGAAGGTGGTGTTACACCTCGGTTGTGCATTCATTTCTTAAGTTTAAAAAGTCTTTATAAGTTTTAGTCCTTAAAGACAAATGTACCAATACATTTTTACTTAAATGTATGTATTCTTATTCTTATTTTCATTTCAATTTACATAAACAAATAGAAGATCACTTCATTTCCCAGAATGCCATTACCTACTAAATTTTTCAAATCTTTAAATCAGTAAATTATACTTTCTGTAATTGCGATTCAAATTCCTTTGTTATAAGTCACTTATCAAAACATATTGTGAAGCCGCTTGAAGGTTGCAGATTTTCAAAAGCCCCGATTTATTGAGTCTTTATTGCAACAAATTATCTAATCAGCACAATATCTTGGTTTAGTTTGGACTCATTCAGTTGGCAAGGTTTTGGTTCACATCACTCTTTAAAGACATTGCAAGACTTTACTTTTGGTCTTTTTGGAATTTTGTCAAAACTTCCGCAAAAGCGTTCACCAGACTCCACCTCAACGCTATAACAAACACGCCCTAAACATGCCATGATCCCATTGCTTGTTGATTCTCTCCCTATAGTCTCTAAAGTCATGGTGTGTGTGGTATTCTGATCTTTGATGTAGTGCTGTCATGACCCAGTACCCTCTAACATGCCCTGAGAAGCCATGGCTATGCCGCCCAGATGGCCCAGGCTTGTTAGCAGCAGATGGTGGAACCATTTTGAGAGGGTAATTTAGACACAAGGCTGTAGGAGGCTGGTCATGACCTCCTCATGTATCGAGCTCAACCCACTGAAAGACAGCTGCTTTTGCCATCTAGTACTGAGTGATATGTGTCCCTATGGTGGTTTCTATGGTGTTGTACATGGTTGCTAGGATGTTCTATGTGGTTACTAGTATGTTCTGGGTAACTGCTAGGACATGAATAGTGGGGTTCTAGGATGTTAATAGGTGGTTACTAGGATGTTCTGGGTGATTGCTAGGCTAGGGTGTTTTAGATGGTTGCTAGGGCATTGAAAGGTGGTTGCTAGGGTATTACTAGTCGGTTACTAACTTGTTTTGGGTGGTTTCCAGGCAGTTGGTGTTTTGGATATTCTGGGTGGTTGATAGGGTATTTCAGATTGTTGATAGGACATTAATAGGTGATTGCTAGTGTGTTTTAGATGGTTGCTTCATTCCTGAATGACTGAGTTTTTGAGCAAATCAGTTGAGTGATTCAATTAATAATTTCCTGAATGAATCTGCATTTTAGAATGAATTGGTTGAGTGATTCAATGAATCAGAATCAGTGTTTAAGAAAGAATCAGTGAGTGACTCAATGACTCACTCATAAAAACATCACTTACTTCATTCCTGAATGATTCAGTGTTTTTGAGTAAATCAGGTGAGTGATTCAGTGACTCACTCATAAAGACTTGTTTAATTTCTTAATGATTCAGTGTTTTTTTTAGCAAATCAGGTGAGTGATTCAGTGACTCACTAATAAAGACTTGTTTAATTCCTGAATGATTTGGTGTATTTGAACAAATTGGTTGAATGAATGAGCCATGAGACACTTGTCAACGCCTGCTGGTATTAATATGTAACCTGCAGAAAGATTCGTGGTAAGGTCCCACCACTAATACTAATACCCGTTCACACCAAGCACGATAACTATAAAGATAACGATAAAGATATAGTTCTAAAAATCGTTCTCAATATAAAAGAATAGCAGAGTCCACACCACAACTATAACGATAACGATACAGAGGAACGATATCGTTGTGATCACTTTCAAAACGATTTTTTTCCCGGTGATGAACGATAAAACACTGACAGCCAATCAGAATCCATCCTGTTGTAACGAGCTCAAGAGTTTAAAGCGGCAGACGCATGTGTGCTTAGAATAAACAGACAATATCGTTCGCTGATGTGGACGCTAATATCGTTATCTTTATAGTTATCGTTCTTGGTGTGAACAGGGCTTAACAGTCTGTGATGCAAACAGTGAAAAGTCTAACTGTATAAAAAGAAAAAAAGAAAATGTTAGGGAAGTGAAAACTGTATTAAAAGCTTTTTTTATGAAACAGCTACTGTTTACTCCTAAATTGCCATAATCCTCCACCAAAGTGCAAAACATTTTAAAGACCCAATAAAGAATTTGGGACATGGTTATTATTCTGTCCTTGCTCATTTCTCCCCTGAGGTCTCGCAATGACAACCTCCCACCCACCACTCTTCTCTTATTGTTTTAGTGGCTTCATTCAGATTCCTGACCACAGTTTCCTGCTCTCAAACAAAGGCTATGGCCCTGTGATATGATTTGGTCTTCCTGCAACTCTCGTGTCTGACCTCCCAGAGAAGGTGTGACCTGCTCTCTAGACCAAAGATGAGTAAAGGCCTGTTGTTTCTTGTCCATCTCTGCTTTTCTCGCTTTCCTTCACTCTTAATCTGTCTCCGTGAGCTCATGTTGATATGTTTTGACATGTCAGGCACCTGGTTTAAGGATTTGGGATTATTTGTCGGTTCTGTGGAGAGCCACCTAGTCGCTGTCACTCAATCTTTTTACATTTGGCCGTCACGGCTGCCCGTCAAGTGGGCGCGTGCATTTGGAGATGCAGATGCTGGCTTAATTAGACCTGACAGGGCCAGGGTGCTCGTCTCAAGCTGTTATGTTGCAAGGAAGTGAGGATAACAATCAGAATGACAACCGTCTTAATTTTCCATCTTCTCTCTCTCTCCTTCTGTCTCTTTTCTTTCATTCTCTGCATCTACCCTGTTTCCTCTCTGTCACTGCAAGCTGCTTTTCTCATTTTGTTCTGGATCCACTGGTCTCATGTCAGCTTGAAAGTATGAGCATGACTTGTAAAGAGGGATGTGCGATGTATCTGTGATCATATTGTTATTGGCCAATATAAGCGTTTTTTAAAAGGAGAAGTGTCATTTTTTCAACTTTCTCCAACCCCAACTTCATCTCCCAAATATAGGTCTAGAAAACGTGTCTGACAGACTAGTGTTGGAGAAATGACACACTAAACCTTTAAATGACAAACACAAAATGGCATAGATTGCAACCAAGATGCTAGGGTTGAAAAAAAAAAAAAAGTAATTCTGGGTGGTTTCTAGGGTGTGCTAGGTGATTGCTAGGATGTTCTATGTAGTTACTAGGTTGTTGTGGGTTGTTAAGATATTCTGTATGGTTGCTAGGGCATTCAGGGTGGTTTACATGGCATTCTAGGCGATCGCTAGGATGTTTTGAGTGATTGTTTGGATATTCCAGGTGGTTGCTAGAGTGGTTTAGATAGTTGTCAGGGTGTTCATAGGTGGGATTAGGCATTCTGGTGGTTTCTGAGGCGTTCTAGGTGATAGCTAGGATGTTTTGAGTGGTTGTTTGGATATTCTGGGTGGTTGCTAGGGTGTTTTAGATAGGGTGTTAACAGGCGGTTGCTAGGGTGCTAATAGGTGGTTGCTTGAACGTTTTATGTGATCACTAGGATAATCTGTGTGGTTGTTAAAATATTCTAGGTGGTTCCTAGGACATTCAATGTTGTTTGTTGGTTGCTAGGGTGCTCTTTTGGATGCTCTAGGTGGTTGCTATGATGTTCCGGGTGGTTGCTAGGGTGTTTTAAATAGTAGCTAGGGCGTTAGCAGATGGTTGATCTGGGTGGTTGCTAGGGTGTTAATAGGTGTTTTTAAGAACATTCTGGGTGTTTGCTAGTGCATTAATAGTTGACTGCCTGGGTGTTTATAGGTGGTTGCCAGGGTGTTTTCTATGATTGTTAGTGTGTTAACAGGTGGTTGCTAAGGTGTTCTGGGTGGTTGCTAAGTCATTCTATGTGGTTCCTAGGGTGTTATATGTGGTTACTAGAGCATTCTGGGTGGTTGCTAGGGTGTTTAGGTGATTGCTAGGGTGTTGGTAAGTGGTTGATATGGTCTTCTATGTAATTGCCTGGGTGTTTTCTATGATTGCTATGATTTTCTCTGATTCCTAGGGTGTTCTGGGTGGCTGCTAGGGCATTCTAGGTGGTTGTTAGGATATTCTGGGTGGTTGCTAGGGTTTTGGGTAAGTGGTTGATATTGTATTCTAGCTAGTTGCTAGGTTGTCCTGTGTGGTTGCTTACTGGGCCAAGTCAGAACTGCCCAACCCAAAATCTCTATAATAATCAGTTCCCTAGATACCGTTCAGGCCCCTCCTTATAGGCAAATCTGTAACACTGATCATTTAGAAAAGTAAGAACACAATCTTCTGTCCATGGCGCAGACATTCAGAGGTTTGTTTAAATCACTAACCCTAAGTATGAGCAATAATAGAAGGGATGCTTGCCTTAGCAAACACCACTAATGAGGAATTCATAATTATTCCCAGCATTGCTCACCAATTCTCTACTGGTTTGTTCCTGCTTATGCGGTATGAGATCTTAGATGAGTTCTGAAGCACAGACAGACACACACACACACACACACACACACACACACACACACACTGCAGACAGACTCAAGGTCTATGAAAACCAGTCTGTAATCCAATTAAATTCTTCTGTTGTTAATGAATCATAGCCCACAGTCCCTGCTGTGTTTGTGTGCGTGTGCATCTGTGTGTGTGCGCGTCTACGCCACATGCTAGTCCTTATGTTGGCCTGAACGTCCTTCTCCATTTCTTCTGTTATTCTGTCAGCAACCATTTGTCTTTCTTTTATTCATTTCACCTATTCATTTATCTATTTCCAAGTAAACTGCCACTTCTCAATGAAGAAATGTCTTCATGTATTATACGAACATTGTTAAAACCTTTATACTAGGGCTGCTCTTCTACAGTCATCATTAAAACCGCCTCCAAGATAAATCACAACATTACCAAAGCCAAAAAGTATAAGCAAACCGACAGTGATGAAGGTACTAGACTGGATATTTCATTTCAATTCAATGACGCATTGCAAGTGACAAAAAAAAAGTTCAATAGAAAACTATTAACTTATATTCACTGATTATAAATAATAATAATAATAAAATAATAATAATAATAATACAAATTCAAAAGTTTGGGGTCAGTAAGATTTTTTTAAATGTTTTTTGAAAATTTCTTATAAACACAAAGGCTGCATTTATTTGATAAAAAATAAAGTAATAAAAAAGCAATATTCTAAAATATTACAATTTAAAATAGTTTCTAGTGTTTTTACTGTCATGTTTAATCAATTTAATGTAATTAATCCTTTTTGTATAAAAGTATTAACTTCTTAAAAAATTCCAAAATTCTTAAAAAATTCCAAAGACTGATTTAATTACGACATTCACAATGTTTCATGAAAGTGCATGATTTTCAATGGAAGGAAAAAAAAAGAATGGTATTTTGTTGACCATTCCAAAAAGTACTGCGACAGAGTCTAATGAAATATGTTTAATGCTGACCATAGTTTACATTGGCTGAATAAGGGTAGATTTACGTAGCGTAACATTATTCATACAGATTTGTAATGACAAGTTATTCAAGCCTAATATAATCCTTAAAGTTCAAAAGGAATGCAATATCAATAATAGTAAAACTATTATTAATCACTACTCTGTTAATTACAGCAACTGTGATGTCAATTTGCATTAGTGCATCAAAACTGAATGCACTAAATTGCAAACCCATCAACATTAATATAATAAATAATTATTTCCGTGAGCCTACTCTGCTCTGATTGGTCTACCACGTTCAGTGCGTGTCAGAAACGATACGCCCATTTAGGGCTGGGCGATATAGCTAAAAAAATGTATCAACGATATAATGTTTTATATCGTTCGGTATTGATAATTATTGACATTTTTTATTACCTTTTTTAAAACAAAGAGCAATAGAATTTTTAATTCTTAATATTTAACCACTGTATTTTTAAATTAATCCAATTTATTGAGACAACCACCACATATTTTTTTGTTTTAACAATCAAACACAAAATAAAAATTAAACAAATATCTAATTTCTAATGTTTTATATGCAGATTAAATAGGTCTTGAGGAAACTTTTGGCTTGTTTCCCGAGGCCACAGGAGGGCGCAATGAACAAAATAATGCAGCACATTATGTCAACGCAAGGAAGTAACTCTATAAAATTTGTCAACGCAAGGAAGTAACTCTATAAAAACGTGCATTACGTCTAAATTAACTCATACAAATCAAATATAATTTCGTAAATTGCATAAACAATTATGAACAAAACAGCATCATGTATTTATGCATTGCTTAATCCAAGAAGCCGAAGTGCCATTCACACAGATTGCATTTAAAACATATGAGACGCAGTGAAAAGAAATAAACTTCCACAAATTTGTGACGTGTTTTCTAAAAGTTTAAACTATAACTTTGCATGGCTTTCTATACATCTCTTGTGAGACGCGAGTGCAGCAGTCATATTTGTCAGACTAAAAAAATACGCTGAATATGCGTTCTGAATGGCTTGGTTTCGGTTTTAACTTAATCAAGATCTTCTCCGCATTGAGCTTCTATATTTCTCTAATATTTTGAATGAATAACGCAGCAGCGGAGTGTCTCGTGGGCTAGACTAACAAAACATTAAAATGCAACAACGTCACTTACATCATCACCGCATCTCACGCGCCACTGATGACACTCCCTGATGCACACCTAACATTGCAAATGTTTAATTTAAATTCGACTAATATTCATTCTTTATCTCCTCATCACAAGCAGGCACAGCACTCATTTCAGCATGTGTTCGTGTTTGTGTGTGCGTCACTCATAGCATGTGCCTATATCATGCGCTATATCGAACATTTTTTCTATCGTTATCGAAGAAGGTTTACCGTCGATAATTATCGATACCGTTTTATCGCCCAGGCCTATTTTGCAGCCTCATCTTTCGGATGTGAAAATAAAATAATTTACTTTCACAGCTTAGGACACAGCGTCTTCTCGACATGATGTTCACTGATGACACTCCCTGATGCACACCTAACATTGCAAATGTTTAATTTAAATTCGACTAATATTCATTCTTTATCTCCTCATCACAAGCAGGCACAGCACTCATTTCAGCATGTGTTCGTGTTTGTGTGTGCGTCACTCATAGCATGTGCCTATATCATGCGCTATATCGAACATTTTTTCTATCGTTATCGAAGAAGGTTTACCGTCGATAATTATCGATACCGTTTTATCGCCCAGGCCTATTTTGCAGCCTCATCTTTCGGATGTGAAAATAAAATAATTTACTTTCACAGCTTAGGACACAGCGTCTTCTCGACATGATGTTAACCACACGAACAAGCTATAGTGTTTGAGGGCGGGTCAAGTGGCCGGCAAACATATTACATAATCGGGCATTATGCAAATGTGTTCCCCTGTGATGTGTAGCCATCACGGAAGTGGGATTCGAACTACTAACGACTTGTTTAGGCTGTTCAGAGTCGATTCTTTCTTTTGGGAGACAATAACTTTATTTATCGTGCTTTACAACTTTGCAGATCATTTACATTCACATACAGCTACATTACACACTGCATGAAAGGCAATATTCGAAATGGCATAATAGGGGAACTTTAACAAACAATTCAGACAAAAGTGTTTTGTGCAAGAAACATCGGACACTGGATACGTCACTTTCCTTACAAAACCAGAGCTTCTATTTTCTGACTCAGTCGTTTCTGGAAAGTCTCAATGAAGTTGGCTTTTCCAGCAGATGTGTGTAATCATATAAACTATAATTGCAAACTTTGCCGAGCCCTGGACACAACCTTTAATCTCTGGAAAATGAAGTGCTGGACATCTGGGTGGACGGGAGCATGGCTCCGGGCGCTGAAATGACAGAGTTCAGGGCTCCGATAAGTGCTTCTGAAAAAAGCCTTAGTTTCAATTTAGATTGAGCTTTTGTTTTAAAGTGGCCCAGAAGAGAACAGATGACTGTCACCCTTGCCATTTTCAAACCTTGTGATTTCTAGGAGGGATTTGTGCAAAATTGTACAATTTTGTCATTTCTGTGATTCTGTCTTGCTTTTCCCCCTTCTTTTCCTACTGTTTCAGCAGATTTTTATTCATATTTTCTTGCTGTCTTTCATGCATAATAAATCGCATGTCTCACATGGTCTCGTTTTCATAACAACATGTTGGATGCCCCATTTGTCATTTATTATTTCATTTTTACAAAAGGGGGCAAGAGAGTGCAGAAACTGTTGAAAGGTAGCAAGCAGAGCAAGTGTTCACTCCAAAAATGGACATTTTATCCTCATTTACTTTATTGCGCCAAACCTGTGTGACTTTCTTTTGTCTGTGGAACACAGAAGATGATATTTTGAAGGACGTTGGGATCTAAACAACAGTTGGACCCCAATGACTGTCATTGTACGGACAAAAAAAAAAGCTTATTTTTATTGTTAACTAAAATTATAAAAAAATGCTTTTGGTAATTGAAAAACTTAAACTTCAATGATAATTAGAAATGTTGTCTTGGCAGCTAACTGAAATAAGCTAAAAAGTACTGAAATAAAATATCAAAAAACTCAACTATATAGAAATATATATAAAAAATTTAAAAAATCAAATATTAAACTAAAAATGAAAATATAATATTAAATATAAATAATACTAAAATAAGACTTGTTTGGAGCAACATGAGGGCAAGTAAATGATGACAGCATTTTAATTTGGGGTAAACTATCCCTTTAAGAGAGCAGTTAAATATAGTTTAACTATTCCTTTAAATATGATTATCATGATTCATATTTAGAAAGAATAAATAAAAAAAAAAAATGCAATTGTCTATTGTTTTGGCTTTACTACTCTAGTTGAATTAATTCTAGAGAATATTAAAATATCTACAGCTATCGCTGTGGAAAATCTTGCCTTTGTCTTATATTTATGACCATAAAGAGAGCGCTAATGAAACACTCATCCCTGAGCATCATCAGCATGAATGACAGACTCCCATAATGCAATGGGAGGGGGCCACCAGACAAGACAAATGCATGGATCAGACGGCGAGATGCGCATATCTTGCTTTCTTAATGATCCAAAGAGTTATTTATTAATCCTGTTTTAGTTATTTATTAAGCGAGATGTGTCTGGTGCTGGGAGTTTCTGCTGATAAACAGCCCTCGGTTTGCACATTAAGACCAAGATGATACTAAGATGTGCTGTTGTCATACGGATGAATAAACACGACAGGAAGCTAGGAGGATTATTGCAGCTGAATTTGCATGTGTGCCCAGCGGTATGGCGTGTAGAAGCAGGATGTCAAGGGACGGGTCAGATCACTTGAAGCTCTGGGCGACGCAGACACACACACACACAAACTACTACCTAGAGAACATGCTAACTAGACAACATCAGGATCTAAAATACATCTGGCTTCATACAGTGTGCATGCAGGAGACCATACCACGAATATTGCAAGCCTTCAATTTTACAGCAAAACTCCTCCAAAAAAATATACAAAGGGGTTGAAAAAGAAAGGTGGGGATATATGGAAATAAGAGGTTGTGATATAGTTTGCAGGGCAGATCAGAAAAGAAACCGACATGATTAAAGGGTGAAAGAGAAACTCAAAGTTGAGTTTGAAGTTCTCAAAGTTGCAAAGGAATTCACAGATGAACACAATTTCATTTTAACACAATAATGGCTGACAGTACTTTTGAAAGTGGCACTTAAAGTACAAATCTGGGCTTGAAACACTTAAATTTTTTTTAATTATTTTCTGACTGAAGTGAAAGAAATTAAAGGAGGATCATAACCTTTTATAATTATGTGGTAGCTCAGGAAATATGACATTGGGTTTGTAGTGTTAAAGACAAAAAAAAATAAAATCACATTATAATGGTTATTCCAGTGAACAGGAAAACAGTGCTGTGCAGTGAGCAGATCCCTGCTGAGTCTAAGTAGATGAACAGATTAGTCCGAGTACTTTAGATCTGGCCACAAACACACCGCGAGATGAACCCCGATAATCTGAGCTTTGAATCAGTGCCTGAGAAAGCAGCCAGGAAGAAAGAAAGAAAGAAAGAAAGAAAGAAAGAAAGAAAGAAAGAAAGAAAGAAAGAAAGAAAGCAAGCAAGCACACATGCACTCACTCGTGAAGGGTCGTACTCCGGTCGTCTTCGGGCTGTCAGGTCGTCGTAGGATGGAGCTGGTCTCACCTGCTGAAGCTGATTCCTGATTTGCTGCAATCGTTCTTCATTACTAGAGACAGAGAAACAAGACAGTTAAGAGAAGCTCTCCATTCAAACACTCTGGAAAATAAACTCACCAATCTGAGTGATGACCTTCTAATTCTAATCAGGGTTATTATAGTTAACAAAAAAAAAAACATATTCAGCTAGTTGCCAAGGCAACATTTCTCATGTTCATTTATGATGTACTGAAATAACTAAAACTGAAATATAAATTAATTAAAACTACAGACATATTTGGAAAAACAAAATGACAATTAAAAAAGACAAAAACACAACAAGATTACTAAAACTTTAACTAAAATTAACACGAAAATGGAAAATATGAAAATATATTGACAATGATACTAAAATAACCTGATAAATGATTCTAATACCAAATTATTCGATAAAGTTATACAACTGCAATCATTATAAAAAGACAGTCTATCAGATGAAAATGTGAACAAACATATGAATGAAAAGTAAGGGAAAACTAGTAGCAAATAAGTCACCACAGCAAAAACAGTAATCATTTATACCACAGTAAACCTGTCTCATCCTACCGTTTAAAAAAAAAAGTGTTTGACTTGAGGCCGAAGTTAATGTGAAATTCTGTTTGTCCGATTTCCAAAATGAATGCAGCTAAAATAAACTGCACTTGATGTAAAATTCAGTGCATTCAATTATCCATCTGTAAGCTCCATAAACACATATGTAACCTAAGGGCATGTATTGCTTCAGAGCAGAACTAGCATTATAAAATCAACATTTAAACTCTGTCAACTTTTACTTCAAATGAATAGTACAGCAACCATATAGAAAATATTCCTCAAATTTCCTCTACACAGCACCATATATATGTAACTAAATATTCAATAATTGCATATGTAATTATATGAATATGTAATTGAATGTTAACAACTATAATATATAAGTATCAATATAATTAATAATGACATATTATAATGATTAATATTAATTACATACTCATATAATTACATATTAATATATAATTATCATAATTTAATATATATTTATCTATCTATCTCTCTCTCTCTCTCTCTCTCTCTATATATATATACTGCATATATGTTACAATTAATATATGACTTGCACATATTCATATCTAATTAATTATTATAAATATTATAACTATTACAATAATAATAATTATTATTATTATTTAGGCATAATTACATAGGCAATTACATTAAAATAATTACATATATTTAATGACATACTATAATTACACATTTCATGTGCAGTTAAATAGTTATTGAAATAAATTTAATGGCATTTTGTGGCAATTAAATATGTAAAATAACACAAATAATTTATTTGATTGCATATTTAATAACTTACTCAATTAATTATTTTTATTAATCTAAATAAATAAATACATAAAAAAATAAAAAAATAACCAAACAAACCTGACTTAAAGTGAACATTTGAAATTACCTGGTAGTGCTATGATACATGTCCAAAAAAATAATTAAATAAATAAAAATCCCTGTACCAAAAGAACAAATTATTGAACTTATGTCTGCTACAAATGTCTAACTTTCTAGAAACTTCATCCACAGATGTTGCCAACTTCAAAATAATTGAAAATACTAGAGGCAGCGATCTATGGCACTCCAGCAGCTGGCGGAGGACAAGCGGAGCAGGGAACGGCATCCATTATCTAATCCCACAGAACGCAATTAGAGCTGCCATTTTGATTGAGAGTCCACATGACCCTCTGAACGAGAAACACTATCAATGTTTAATTAGCTCCCGTCGAGCATGTATGCATCATATTCATATTAGTTACAGGACTGGAGCCGACCTGAAGTGCTTTAGAGGGACTGGCGGAAGAAACAAAGGGAAAAAGAACATTGCAAAAAATACCTCACATTTACAAAGATGGTTAAACACACACATCCATGTACAAATGAGAGACCATCTGAAGACCGACTGTCATCACCAGTTCATTTGGTGTATTATGATAGCGAGTAAAGCCGGAGATATTACCTTTCCCTCTCTGAGACAGAGAATTAGACAGACAGAGCAATCTAAGATCATCATCACAGACCGAGGCCGTTTCCTGCTGTGATTTACCCGTTTACATTACATTTGAGTAAAGCTAATTAGTGCTTGTGTTGAGCAACAGAATGCAGTGCTAACTATGAGCGTGTGTGAGCTCTAGACATGAATATGAGTGATTTTTGCCTTCCCATTTTGTCTAAATCATTCACCAGTTTTCTTACTCTCTTCCCACCAACTTTGGTCAGAAAATCAATAATTTATCATTTTATTATTATATATTTTACATTAAATATTTATATTTAAAGTATCTTTATGTGAAATATATTTAAAAATATGTCTTTAAAATAAATAATTTAACAAATCTAAAATATTGTGCCAAGATAATGTATTTTTATATTTCTAAGCCAATTAAAAAAAAAATAAATAAAAATAAATACAGTTTAGATGATGTTATGTTAAGATAGTTTTGGTGGTGCAAACTGTTTTTAAATATTAAATTAATGAACAATTAAATATATTTTATGACATATTCAGTTATAATTACATATGCAATTAAATAAATAAAATTGATTTATTTTATTGCATATTTGGTTACATGTTCAGTTATAATTACATGTGCACTTAAAAAAAAGAACAAATATATAAAAAAACAAATATATATATATATATATATATATATATATATATATATATATATACACACACACACACACATTGTATTGCATATTTAATAACACATTCAGTTACACTTAAATATGCAATTAAATTAATCTTGTCAAACTAATCTGTAAATACTGTATAATTCTTTTTTCACATTATTTGTGTGTGTGTGTGTGTGTATATATATATAATATAATAGAAATGTGTAATAAAACAGATATTTTTGACCCAGATTCAGATTGGATAAGACTGAAATCATTGTAAAACAGCAGATAAACTGTGATGGCACATTAATTAAATTTCGTATTAACATGTTAATTTACCAAATTGTGTTCCAGGTGTATACAACTTTTTATTAAACATTTTGCCACCTTGGAATTATAAGGTTCTATCTGCATTCTGAGCAGTTTCGAGACATTGAGCTTCAAAGTTGCATTCCATATAGTGATATGGGATATGGGGAAAAAGTTGTGTGTGTGTGTGTGTATATATATATAATATAATAGAAATGTGTAATAAAACAGATATTTTTGACCCAGATTCAGATTGGATAAGACTGAAATCATTGTAAAACAGCAGATAAACTGTGATGGCACATTAATTAAATTTCGTATTAACATGTTAATTTACCAAATTGTGTTCCAGGTGTATACAACTTTTTATTAAACATTTTGCCACCTTGGAATTATAAGGTTCTATCTGCATTCTGAGCAGTTTCGAGACATTGAGCTTCAAAGTTGCATTCCATATAGTGATATGGGATATGGGGAAAAAGTCTCTTTCATACATCAGTCCCAAAATGTACACAACTTAAAAAAAAAAAAAAAAAGCATCACATGATGTAAATAAGTTGTTACAGAATAAGAATATGTAAATAACTCAATTTTGACCAAAAAAAAAGGCAGATGGAACCTTATAATTCCAAGGTGATAATTTACATCTTTAATGTCGCTGTTGTTTTCACATAAATATATATTTCTAGTCTCTCTGACAAGGAATGCTGGTCTTGGATCAGTTTTTCACTAACTAATGAATATGATTATGTAGACGGGGGAATTAATCCACAATCTGACTGTGAAGCTGTCAACACATGGAGCCCGAGCGGCCAAATAATCCATGAATGAATAGATATTGACATACAGGTTATGCTAGAAACTGTGACACACTTCTCTCTGCTTCCCTGTTCAATTCATCTCTATACCTCTATCTTACTTCTGCAGGACGTACTGAATAATGAGATCTGACAACAGGCTGCCATCTTTTCCAGCTGGACACCACCACACAGGCCTGTAATCAGAAATGACACCCTTTTCTAAACACACCTGCCATTGAGGTCTTAATGAATATGTCCGCTGTTCAATTACACAGTCTTGCTCTGTCTTGACAGGGCTGTCAGAGATGTGTGTGGCCACAAAGATCACTATAGGAAATGCTCACAGAAATGAGATATAAATAGCTTCTGATTTATTTCTTTGATTGATTGGATAAACATCCTGAAAATATAGTTGAAGGGTCAGGATTATAGTTAAGGTACTGTCAAACTTTAGTTTAGTTCTCACAGTGATTTAACTGTGATTTCACTTTTTTATTTGGAAGCTATGATTTTTTCTTTTCCATATACATAATTTGTATTATACTACTACTAATACTAAATATTATCAATATTATTAGTAGTAGTAGTATATTTTTAAGCACATTTTCATCAGGAACCTATTATAATTCCAAATATATATATATATAATTAAATCCACATCTATATATTTTTACATGTAAATATATCATGTCATATCATAGTAAAATAAAATAAAATAAATAGTACAAGTGAAATAAAATTGTAAACTATTAAATTTTCATTAGGTACCTATGATTTTTTTTTATTAAAATACTTTTTTTATAATAATAACAGGGACAATACATATTTAGATATTTATTTATTTATTTATAAGTACATTTTAATCAGCAACCAATGGAAATTTCTAAGTAATTGTCATAGCACTTGGCAAATAAAATAAAATAAAAAAAATAAAATAATGCCTGTAATTCCTGTAATCATTATAATTTTCCTGTAGTAACAATGATGTATGGTGTAATGGAAAATGTCTGTAGAAGAACTACTGAAGTTGGACAGTACACGAACCCTTTTTGTGAGAGTTGCGTGTTCCATACCAGTAACCATAGCGACAGTGACCAACATAATATCAAAGATGGCGACGTCCATAAAACTGAAGCTTCTTTTCACTTTTTGACACGACAAGAGTCCAAATCGAGCTGCAAGTTCATCCATCAAATCTTCTTTAACTGACAGCAGCTTTTATATCTGGGTGGAGAGCAGAGCATTCGAGTCACACGTAGGACATAAAACTGACAGGACTGGATCTAAAACCTTCAGACGACACACAGCTCCTACCCGTGTCGCTGTAAGTTACTGAAACCACACATGAAAACCCAAAACACAAGACAGACACGCGTTTGTGCAGCAGAGCGGCTCTCTGGCACTATGAGAAAACAAGCTGTCCAGTCCGGTTCCGTTCACACAGGGCGGAGCTGAAAGTCTGAAAGGGAGTGAGTTCAGTTACAGAACGTGGTTGTCACTCCCATAAATAACCGTACTGTGTGTGAACGTAACGATATTATGGACTCACACACACACACACACACACACACACACTTATGAGTATATTCATAAGTAAATATATTCAGCATTATTATTATTATTATGATGTTTTAATGTGTTTAATGTTTTAGTGTTTTACTTTTGTAGTCTAATAACTGTGCAATTATTATTGTGTCAAAAAAACAGCAGAACCAACAGGTTTGACTAATAACGATGATAATAATAAAAAATTGAAATATATCTTGTACAGTAGTATTACACACCAACAGTAAAACACATATGTATTCTGAATATTTAATAACAACAATACACTCAAATATTATACAAATTATTGTACATAATATGCTTTACAAATATTTGTATAATAATTGAGTAATAATCATATCTAATAATATATTTCAATTATTATTATTATTATATTATTACATGTGTTTTACTGTTGTAGTATAACAACTGTCTTACTATTATGTAATTTAATTATTATCGTGTCAAAAAGCGGAAATAAAAATAAATAAATGGTTCTGCTATTGGTTACTGCATACTTAAAGGGATAGTTCACCCAAAAATGAAAATTAGCCCATAATTGCTTATTAGATGAATAAGCCATCATAGGCGTATATGACTTCTTTCAGATGAATCCAATCGGAGTTATATTAAAAGTTTACTTTGATCTTCCAAGCTGTTTAATGGCAGTCAGCGGGTGTTGCAGTTCATCAGTCCAAAAGAAGTGAAATAAAGCGCATCTATCCATAATAAAAAGTGCCTCACACGGATCCGGGGGATGAACAAAGGCCTCCTGTAGCAAATCGGTGCGTTTTTGTAAGAAAAATATCCATATTCAAAACGTAATAATCACTTGAATCTAGCTTGCGCCAACAGTTGTACACGGAAGCAGCTCCGGGAGGATGACGTAAGAAGTCGGCATTGCGCATGTGCCGGTGAGTCTCGTAAAAAAAAACAATGTTTGTTTAAGAATGAACACGGTCCCCACGGACACTGCAACACTCACGCATAATTACCGCCAGACAACAAATCAATGCTCTCGGTCGTTGAGACCACTCAACCTGGACTAAAAACTCACCAGTGAGACATACATTCCCTCTGTATATACAGACTGTAGAGCTACACAGTAAATCACAAATGACTTCACAAACCTGTCTGTCAATATTTCAGCTTGATTCGACTGAAAGGCCAAAGCGTTCGTTACGTTCGACGTGCCTGGAGTTTTGGTGTGTTGCATGTACATTGCCAAAGCAAAATGTTTTCTGCTTTTGATAACAGGTTCAACAAGTACTATAACTTTCATTGATTTACTTTTACAGAGTGACTATACTGAGGAGTTTGTGAACAGCAGAAAATAGAGATAATCGGTTTCAATAATAATGATAATAATTTTGAACAACAGTATTAGCCTACAACAGTAAAACACATCATATGTATTATGAATATAAATAATATAAAATATTACAAAATATTATTGATAATAATAGTACATTAATAAATATATATATATATACACACACACACACACACACACACACACACACACTTATGAGTATATTCATAAGTAAATATATTCAGCATTATTATTATTATTATGATGTTTTAATGTGTTTAATGTTTTAGTGTTTTACTTTTGTAGTCTAATAACTGTGCAATTATTATTGTGTCAAAAAAACAGCAGAACCAACAGGTTTGACTAATAACGATGATAATAATAAAAAATTGAAATATATCTTGTACAGTAGTATTACACACCAACAGTAAAACACATATGTATTCTGAATATTTAATAACAACAATACACTCAAATATTATACAAATTATTGTACATAATATGCTTTACAAATATTTGTATAATAATTGAGTAATAATCATATCTAATAATATATTTCAATTATTATTATTATTATATTATTACATGTGTTTTACTGTTGTAGTATAACTACTATTATGCTATTATGTAATTTAATTATTATCGTGTCAAAAAGCGGAAATAAAAATAAATAAATGGTTCTGCTATTGGTACTTAAAGGCTTAAAGGGATAGTTCACCCAAAAATGAAAATTAGCCCATAATTGCTTATTAGATGAATAAGCCATCATAGGCGTATATGACTTCCTTCTTTCAGATGAATCCAATCGGAGTTATATTAAAAGTTTACTTTGATCTTCCAAGCTGTTTAATGGCAGTCAGCGGGTGTTGCAGTTCATCAGTCCAAAAGAAGTGTCCTAGGTGTATATGACTTTCTTCTTTCAGACGAATTTGAGTTATATAAAAAAAAATGGACTTTGATCTTCCAAGCTGTTTAATGGCAGTCAGCGGGTGTTGCAGTTCATCAGTCCAAAAGAAGTGAAATAAAGCGCATCTATCCATAATAAAAAGTGCCTCACACGGATCCGGGGGATGAACAAAGGCCTCGTGTAGCAAATCGGTGCGTTTTTGTAAGAAAAATATCCATATTCAAAACGTAATAATCACTTGAATCTAGCTTGCGCAAACAGTTGTACACGGAAGCAGCTCCGGGAGGATGACGTAAGAAGTCGGCGTTGCGCATGTGCCGGTGAGTCTCGTAAAAAAAAACAATGTTTGTTTATAGGAGCAAAGGAAGCAAAGTTTCCTTACTTTAGCAAAGGAAAACCAGTCTCCTCTTGGCTTATATCGAAATCCTCCGACATTCTTCTTTACAAATATTCGTTTTATACTTCTAATTCGTGACCGTTGTTTTGTTTTGATCTCTCCCCTGCGCTTCCGCGTTCGTCACTTCTGAGCGGTGCATGTGCAAAGGCCGACGTCCTATGTCATTCGCCCGTAGCTGCTTCTGTGTACAACAGTGAGCGCAAGCTAGATTAAATAGATTTTTACGTTTTAAATATTGTTATTTTTCTTACAAAAACACGTCGATTCGCTACAGGAGGACTTTGTTCACCCCCTGCAGCTGTGTGAGGCACTTTTTATTATGGATGGATGCGCTTTATTTCACCTCTTTTGGACTGATGAACTGCAACACCCGCTGACTGCCATTAAACAGCTTGGAAGATCAAAGTCCATTTTTTTTTATATAACTCAAATTCGTCTGAAAGAAGAAAGTCATATACACCTAGGAGGCCTCGAGGATGAATAATTCATGGGCTGATTTTCATTTTTGGGTGAACTAACCCTTTAATCGGTACTGGTCACAAAAAAAATATTGCACAATACTTTTACGCTATTAAAAAGTTAGCTATTAAAAAAATGAATGGATTGGTTCTCACCTGTCAGTCTTTGGAGGAGCGGTTCTTTGCTTGTTCACTTTTGCATAAAGCCCCTCTAGCGCGTCCTCATTGGGTGGCTCTCTGTTGGGGGCGGGCAGAGTAGGCTGACTGTAGTTATGGGTGGGAGTTCCAGGTGGATAGGGGGAGTGGCTGGAGGCGGGAGGTTCTCTGAAATTGTTGATGCGAGCATAGTTGGGATCCAGGTCATCGTCTTCGACGTCCGGGAAGATGGCGCGGTCAAGAGCAGGGCTGTTCCTTTCACTCCTATGGAGTTAAAAAACAATCTCTTCAGGATATCTTGGATGAATAAAGACACAAAAGAAAAGCTTGGGGTGTTTGATGGAGAATGTGTTACATCCGTTTTAAGGGCCGAAATAGCCGGGTCATTTTTAACTTAAGCTATGCAGAAAAAATTCTGTTGCACAATGGTGCGTCGCTTTCACATACCCTCGCTGTGTTTCACTACATCCTTGTAAAACATAATTCCTATTAAAATCAATGAATTGTGTGTGCGTACAGTGGTGTGAAAAAGTGTTGGCCCCCTTCCTGATTTCTTATTTTTTTGCATGTTTGTCACACTTTAATGTTTCAGATCATCAAACAAATTTAAATATTAGTAAAAGATAAGACAAGTGAACACAACACGCAGTTTTTAAATGAAGGTTTTTATTATTAAGGGAAAACAAAATCCAAAACTACATGGCCCTGTGTGAAAAAGTGTTTGCTCCCTAAACCTAATAACTGGTTGGGCCACCCTTAGCAGCAACAACTGCAATCAAGCGTTTGCGATAACTTGCAATGAGTCTGTTACAGCGCTGTGGAGGAATTTTGGTCCACTCATCTATGCAGAATTGTTGTAATTCAGCCACATTGGAGGGTTTTCGAGCATAAACAGCCTTTTTAAGGTCATGCCACAGCATCTCAATAGGATTCAGGTCAGGACTTTGACTAGGCCACTCCAAAGTCTTCATTTTGTTTTTCTTCAGCCATTCAGAGGTGGACTTGCTGTTGTGTTTTGGATCATTGTCCTGCTACAGAACCAATGTTCGCTTCAGCTTGAGAAAAAAAAAAAAGAAATCAGGAAGGGGGCCAACACTTTTTCACACCACTGTATATGCACATATAAATATAAGTATTATATACAGAAGTATTGACTAAGTTAATTATTAAATAGAAACTCATTACTATAAGTCAAAATCATATCTATGATCATGATCCAATGAAATACCATGTAATGATTTTGAAATAAAAAGTCAAAATTATGACATACTCCCCCGTTTTCACAGATAAGGCTTAAGCCTAGTCCCAAACTGAGCTGTTTTAACTGAAAAAAAAATTGCACTGACATATCTTAAAATATATCAGTCCCATTGTTTTGTCTCAAGATGCACACCAGTAATGTTTTTTTAAAGAAACATTTATAAAAGATACTTAAATGTCCTAATTGAACTATGGCCTAAACCTGGCTTAGTCTAAGCCCTGACTGTGAAACCAGGCCACTGAGTAATAACTATGAGATGAAAAGTCATAATTATGAGATTAAACATTAAAATTGACATACTAAGCCATAATTATAACAAAATGTTAGGGTTAAAAATCACGTAAATATTTAATATTTAGGGTTTAAAAAACAAGTCACGTAAATATGATTGAGTTTTAATATGTTTTGCTTTATTAGATCATTAGTCTTGAGTCTTTAATTAAGATGAAAAGAACAACCAATTAAACCAATAGGGCAGTTCAGAACTGGTTTAATCATTTCTACAGCTTCAGACTGATACATTTGCATATTCTTCTATTTTATAATTGAACTTTGTGGATGAAATAATACGTGTTATGTAAGTGGTGAACATACTTTGACAGAAACATCTCAGGTTCACTCTTGTCCACCTCCTCTTCGCTCAAAGCTCCCAGTTCTTTAGCCTTGGATTTGTTTTTTCTCCCAAACCTGGAAGAGGGTTTGAAGAAAGCGAGGATGGAAAGAAAGAAAGAGCACAGACAAAGAGAGAAAAGGGGAGGATGTGTTATGTTTTCAGTAATGAATGACTCAACAGATTCCCTGTGCTTCCAAGTATCAAAGCAGAATTTGCTCTAGATGATCTAATGATTGGTTCCCCATGTACCAGCCTGCAAACACACATGCGCCTGCAAAACCAAGCAGTATCAGTGTCCAATGCCCTGCAGTGATTTTTCTAGCCCATCTCCACGCCAAACCTTCAGAAACTCACATATTCTTCTGCTCTGATCTGAGGTCAGGCGGGGTCTCTGTGCTGACAGGCAGATAAAGACAGAAGAGGAAAAGGTTATATCAAGAATAAAGCTAATAATTGTAGAGAGTGGGTGAGATGATCACACAATCTCAGGTCAGTGAGGGCGTAATGAAACATCAGTGGCAGTTGTAAAAAGAAACAGCTTCTGGATCAGTAACCGGACGATCAATGTGAAACTCATGAATAGTTGCTTAGTAGTATTACTCTTCTTCTACAATAAAATCCAACCAAAAAGTAAAAAACTATTTAAAAAAAATAATATACTGTTTTAGGAACATTACTTTTTTATTTATTTATTTTTTGCATTGTGATATTCTTTTCATGATATTTAAGCACATTTCCCCCTCAAAAATAAAATAAAATAAAATAATCAGGGTTTCCATGTTTCCAGGACTTCCTGCAGGGGTCCATAAACGGATATATAAAACAAATAATTATAATATTTAGAATATTCTATATTTTATTGTATTAATTTAATTCAGTTCAACGAATAATACAATGATGCAAACTTACAATTCTACTTTACCAATAGTATATAAATAAAATATTATTTCATATTAATATATTTTTAAAATATTATTACAAAATGCAATTATAAAATAACTATTAAAGCATTTATATTATGTAAATGTTTAATATTGTGAAATATAAATTAGCAAATATGTGACCCTGGACCACAAAGCCAGTCATAAGGGTTGTTAGGATAGGACACTATTTGGCTGAGATACAACTATTTTGCACACTCTAGTCAGGAATAATCGCAAACCTCGGCTCCCAAGATTCCTAAATTTCTTTTTAATTTGACACAGATATCACCCGAGGCTTCAGTTTACCGACATAACAAATATGCATGTTTGCTCAAGATAAGTCGTGACTACATGATCCAAACACTGGCCCACAAGCGATTCAAGGGTCCGGTTGGATCCAGCATCCTCTCGCCATGTCTCCTGTGCGCTATGCCTCAAGAGTACTCTATTTCCCAGCCCCACACACGCACTAATGACTGTATTTATCTCATTAGGCTGGAGCGATCTAATACCGGCAGCTGGCATGCTAGCTCTGCCTTGCCCTTAAGCACTCTCATTAAAACCAGAGGGAGTCGTGGCCTGAATATCAATGTGCCGCAGTCCTGCTCAATCCAAGTGAGCGCCACGCCGGTCATCACGCAACACAGAGCTCATGCAACTCTACTTGATTACTGGTCACTTGACATTTGTCATTGTGAACATAACACAGTGCAGAGTGACCTGATCCTTCTGAAAACTGACCATGCTAACTGCACAGTTATTATTGTAAAACATAACAAATAATATGGGATCTACAATGGCATATACAAACAAACTACTTTACATGTCATATCTGTTGGGTCTTGGCCATAATAAGCTGTAAATAAGACCAATCTTCATGCTGACAGTCAAACGTCTGGTTAAGTGAGACTGGAGTAGCTAAGCACTGGGTTTCCTGACACCAGTTTGCAATTCAGCCTATGTGTCTTGAAAACCCAGCTGATGACTCAATCTACCTGAAGCCTGAAGCGTTCAGGTGGATTTGATTGTCGTAGTAAATGTGAAACATGCCCTTGGAAGCTGATTACACTTCTAAGAGTTGTCAGCATAAGGTTGAAGTGTGCAGCCCAAGGTAGCATACTAACAGTTTAATACGGTCTAAATTGAGTTTGCAAAGTGAATTAGCATTACTTTGGTTGTTAACCTGAGATTAAGATGGTCTATGTAGCTCTTGGGAGACTTAAAATTTAGGTGGTGGAAATTACAGGCTAACATCAAGGGCGAAGATGATGTGAAATCAGACAAAACGATAGGAATGTTGATGAGAATCGTGTGAGCTGTAATTACAAGTCTAAAACCCAATTATGCTGTAATGTAACCTACAATACTGAAGCCATCTTCATAAAAAGCTTTTTCTCTGGTTTTGTGCTAGCAGCTCTTGGTTTATCGATTGACTCAACTTTACTGAGTGTAGCAATTTATCAGTCTAAACCGGAGGCTAATATTTTAGCAGACAAAGCCTCAATTTTCACACAAACAGACAGCTGATCCATGGGAACTGGGGACGTACTGCTAAGCTGATCATTATGTTTGCATATATTAATGCCTGTTTCTCCCCTGCCTGGCTTTAAGGATCTTTCTAATTAGGTAAAACTGTCAGGAATGTCTGTACAATTTTTTTAATGTTTTTGAAAGTCGTCTCTCACCAAGGCTGCAATTATTTGATCAAAAATGCAGTAAAAAGAGTAATATTGTGGAATATTATTACCATTTAAAATAACTATTTGAATGTATTTTAAAATTTAATTTATTCCTGTGATGCAAAGCTGAATTTTTAGCAGCAAATGCTCCAGTCTTCAGATTTGCTGCTCAAGAAACATTTATTATTATCAATGTTGAAAACAGTTGTACTGAAACATACTTGCATATATATATGTGTGTGTGTGTGTGTGTGTGTGTGTGTAGGGGTGCAACGGTACACAGAAGTCACAGTTTGATACGTACCTCGGTTTTAGGGCCACGGTTCGGTATGGGTTTGGTACAACAGGAAAAAGCAACGAAGTCCCAATGCTATTTTTTTCCATTTATTTTAAACAGACAGTAGTGCTACACACTAGGGTTGTGCCGATAGACGATAGTATCATGTATCGATGATAGCTTTTGTCTATGTCGATAGTCAAGACTATATTACAACATTCTCCTATTAATGTATTAAATTACTATTATTATGATTATTATTAGGCGGCCTATTGTTATTCGGCTATTATTTCCAAATTGCCCCGCTATTTCATCTCAGCACCGCACTTCACACGCACAAATTAGGATTAAGCTTCTCGTCCTCATTGGAAATGTTTTAAAAACAGAATATAAAACTAAGCCCACATCAAAATTTAACTGCAAGGTGATAAACCTATATTTTACAAATTATGTCAATAGTGCTAAAAGAGACATCTTTCTTGAACAGCTGTATGAATGAACATGCTGAAAACTGCATCGTCATCAGCATTTCGTTTTCTTTACAGCACATTATCAAAAAAATATTGATGCTTATTCTTCATCATCGTTATTATAAAAATATGCAGATAAGTTATCAGTCTTAACAGGGCTCGTCATGGGGTGCGGGGTCTGAAGCGCTGTATGACTGATGTACCCATTTAATTTAACTTTACTCCAAATATATGAACTTACCTGTTTTAAATACTTTTATATTTAACGTGTTCGTTTATGTCCAATATTTAGTGTTAAACTGTTGGTTTTTAAAATAAATCTACTTTTGATTTTCACCCTTTACTGATTTTGCAGACCTTTTAGACTGATAACTTTCATGCGCTGATGCAGCAAACTTGTCACAGGACGTGCGGTCCTAATAGCGATGTATGACTGTTGTATCCGAATATACTTTTATATGAACTAGCTGTTTTAAATATTTTTATATTTAACATGTTAGTTTATCAGTATGTTTGAAAGTGTATTATTTCGATTATTGGTGCTTCCATAGGCTCTCTCTCTGTCTCTCTCTCTCTCTCGCAAGCGCGTTTAAAAAACAAATAGTTATGAATCAGAATCAGAATCAGAATGAGTTTTTATTGCCAGGTATGTTTACACATACGAGGAATTTGTTTTCATGACAGAAGCTCCACAGTGTAACAGAATGACAGTGACAGAACAAAAACACAGATAATAAAAAATAGAAAAATAGAACAAGTAAATAAGGAATAAAAATATACAAATCGACAATTGTATGTACAGGTATATAACAGTAGACAGTTGTATGTACAGGTATATTATGTGCAAATTGAAATGTAGACTGAGTGTGTGAGTATGAGTGATAAGTGTATGAGTGAATAAATAGTGTGTGTTCCACAGTTATTGTTAAGTGTTCATGAGATGGATGGCCTGATGGCCTGAACTGTTCCTGTGTCTGGTCGTTCTGGTGCTCAGAGCTCTGTAGCGTCGACCAGATGGCAACAGTTCAAAGAGGGAGTGTGCTGGATGTGAGGGGTCCAGAGTGATTCTGCCAGCCCTTTTGCTCACTCTGGACGAGTACAGTTCTTGGAGAGAAGGGAGGGTTGTACCAATGATTCGCTCAGCAGTCCGGACTACCCTCTGAAGTCTTCTGAGGTCAGACTTGGTAGCTGAGCTGAACCAGACAGTTATTGAAGTGCAGAGGATGGATTCAATGAT
>NW_015505551.1:604677-617036 GCF_001515645.1 Sinocyclocheilus grahami
GAAGTTCGTCCGTTTTGTTGGGTAAAGAGCGGAGGTTCGCTAGATGGATGCTCGGCAACGGTGTTCTGAATCCGCGCTGTCTGAGCTTCACGAGCGCGCCGGCTCGCTTCCCCCGTCTGCGCGTCCTGAAGCGCTTGATCAGCGCAGCTGCTCCCCCGACAACAATGTCCAGCAAAACATCCGAATAGTCGAAAACCGGTGAAATATCGGGTGGTGTGTACTTCCGAATGTCCAGCAATTCGTCTCTGGTGAAACTGATTGCAGGGATATAACTAAAGACAGGACAAACTAACAAAAACATAAAAACAACTATGACAAGTACAGAGAGTCTCTCTCTTGCCCCACCCACGCACAATAATATTGGAGAGGCGATCTCACAAGTTGGCGATATGACGATATAAAAAATTACGCCCAACACTACTACACGCATGTAGAATGAGCAGTTGTTTTTGATTTGAATTAGATAATTATGTAATTTCAAGATTTAAAGCAAAAACAGTATGGTCTGACTTTTGATTTAAGAAATTATGCTACATAAGACACCTGCACAAAACAAAAACAGCAGCAAGGCTGAATGAAAATGCAAATGTATTCTCTGACAGCAGGTGGCGCTTATGGAACAGCAAGGATACAGCGTTTCCTTTGTTACCACTGTAAACAAAGCAGCACTGTGATTATGAACAGTAGCCTAATCTAATGTGCATTATACGCAGCTAAGTGGAAAAGAAAATGCCACTGAACCTTTTCTGAAGATGGTAAGTTCCCCTAAGAAATATACATATAACCCACTGCCCCCAATTCAATATTTATATAATTTTCTTCCAATATTCTGTACATCGCAAACAGTGAGCTTGGTCTGCCTGGTATGGTATTTTCTCCTCTCTTTCTCCTCTCTCTCTTTATATACAGTGGGGCAAAAAAGTATTTAGTCAGCCACCAATTGTGCAAGTTCTCCCACTTAAAAAGATGAGAGAGGCCTGTAATTTTCATCATAGGTATACCTCAACTATGAGAGACAAAATGAGAAAAAAAAATCCAGAAAATCACATTGTAGGATTTTTAAAGAATTTATTTGCAAATTATGGTGGAAAATAAGTATTTGGTCAATAACAAAATTTAATCTCAATACTTTGTTATATACCCTTTGGTGGCAATGACAGAGGTCAAACGTTTTCTGTAAGTCTTCACAAGGTTGTCACACACTGTTGCTGGTATTTTGGCCCATTCCTCCATGCAGATCCCCTCTAGAGCAGTAATGTTTTGGGGCTGTCGCGGGCAACACGGATTTTCAACTCCCTCCAAAGATGTTCTATGGGGTTGAGATCTGGAGACTGGCTAGGCCACTCCAGGACCTTGAAATGCTTCTTACGAAGCCACTCCTTCGTTGCCCGGGCGGTGTGTTTGGGATCATTGTCATGCTGAAAGACCCAGCCACATTTCATCTTCAATGCCCCTGCTGATGGAAGGAGGTTTTCACTCAAAATCTCACGATACATGGCCCCATTCATTCTTTCGTTTACACAGATCAGTCGTCCTGGTCCCTTTGCAGAAAAACAGCCCCAAAGCATGATATTTCCACCCCCATGCTTCACAGTAGGTATGGTGTTCTTTGGATGCAACTCAGCATTCTTTCTCCTCCAAACACGACAAGTTGAGTTTTTACCAAAAAGTTATATTTTGGTTTCATCTGACCATATGACATTCTCACAATCCTCTTCTGGATCATCCAAATGCTCTCTAGCAAACTTCAGACAGGCCTGGACATGTACTGGCTTAAGCAGGGGGACACATCTGGCACTGCAGGATTTGAGTCCCTGGCAGCGCAGTGTGTTACTGATGGTAGCCTTTGTTACTTTGGTCCCAGCTCTCTGCAGGTCATTCACTAGGTCCCTTTGGAGGGAGTTGAAAATCCGTGTTGCCCAGCGACAGCCCCAAAACATTACTGCTCTAGAGGAGATCTGCATGGAGGAATGGGCCAAAATACCAGCAACAGTGTGTGAAAACCTTGTGAAGACTTACAGAAAACGTTTGACCTTTGTCATTGCCAACAAAGGGTATATAACAAAGTATTGAGATGAAATTTTGTTATTGACCAAATACTTATTTTCCACCATAATTTGCAAATAAATTCTTTAAAAATCCTACAATGTGATTTTCTGGATTTTTTTTCTCATTTTGTCTCTCATAGATGAGGTATACCTATGATGAAAATTACAGGCCTCTCTCATCTTTTTAAGTGGGAGAACTTGCACAATTGGTGGCTGACTAAATACTTTTTTTCCCCACTGTATATGTATATATATATATATGTATATACTGTATATATTTGGGCTGTAACGATATTCAAACTGAACTGAAAAACCACGATTGTATCGTGGTAATCTCAGTATGTACCGCAGTCCTCCCCTGCCTTATTTCAATGTGGATATACCAGCATGAGAAAAGGCATGTTTATACATGACTTCATTACTTGACATTTAGGTGATTAACAAGGCTAAACAGAGTGCAACTGAGGGTACAAGGAAAAAGTAACAATAAATAAATTACAATGAAAAGAGAGAGAGAGAGGTTTGACAGATTAAATACAGTAACTATAATTAGCCTCAAAAACACAGTAAAATGGGATTATTATGCTAATTCCAAACCAGTGAAAAACTAAATGGTTAAGCAAAGCTATATTTCAAATACTCTTGCATCATTAGCAGTACCAGAATTCAAAATGAACAAAGCTAGTAGATGAACTGAAAATGTAAGTCAGAAAACATTGACTAGACTACTGAACCATGATTACGGTCACAATCTAATTGCAAGTCTTCACAACATCCAGCCAATCTGGCAACACAAAGTTACTGTGGTAAAACTATATACTAAAACTAAATACTACAGTTGTTTTTGTAACTTTCATCACTGAAACCTCCCTTATTATATTATATATATATTAGCAGTTCATCACTACTTGAACATTTGACAGTTTAATATTATACTAAATTTTAATGTTGTCCTCAAATATCGACATGTATAAAAGTGTAGTGTTACTTGCATCAAATGGAGTAACAGTTAAAACATTTTTTTAAGATGTTCAATGAAAAGAGCAGTCTATTCCACTTTATAAACCAAAATCTGACTCTGACTGGATGAATGAATCACATTCTCTTTCTTATTATCATCACCAAAGAGACTCACACAATTGCAGACTAGTACAGAAAACCAATATGTTCAGATACTGCACTTCTGATGAAGTGTAAGTAAGTGATAAGCACATTTTGTGACACGAATGTTGCTTTAAATGTTTTCTGGCTTTAAATGTTTAAAATCATATGCATGTTATGTTTTACACAGTTGACCAAACTGTAAAGTCTTATTACAGTTTTGAGTGGCATTTGTCCAAGCTGCAGATGGCGTCTTCCATAAAGCGTACATCAATCAAAACAGCCGGCGATTTTCTGTAAGAATGACACTTTGACTGTCGGTCTGACAGCACGCATCTGTCACTTCCCACCAGACTGGATCAACATCTCTAATATTCATGTATCTAATATTCAGATAGATGATGTTCATGGACCTCTCACCATATGATATCCATCTGAACAAATTTATTTCCACCCATGGCGAGAAAAAATTATATCTGAAGAAAAACTGTAAGTGATTTCTGATGTATTATTAAGAATATCATACACAACCAAAATACCAAATAAACACAAATCAATTAAATTAAGGGATTTAAACAAACCTCTAACTAGCAGTGTTCAACTCTGGTCACTTATATACTGTGTTATTTGAGCATCCGTGCGATACTGCTATAGTTTTTATAAAGGGTGTGCAGCGGAGCCAATATCTGTATCTGTAACAATCTCAAAATAGGTTTAGAGATGATCAGACTTCAGATTTTCACATGGTATGGTTGTAAAACTTGCTATAATATTTCACCCATGAAAAAAGACCAAAAAGTTGAATCTGCCACCCATGCTGGTCCTCTATATTTGAGCATGTTGAATCTCCATAAGCCGTTTTTTTTTTTAGCACTTGCTAATATTAAAAAGGCGTGAAAGTAAAGGTTAATGCGATTTGACCACTTCCAGGCCAGGCGTGTCTCTGATGGGAAAGAGGCTGTTAACCTTTACCGTCAGAGCAGCATTCCCTGAGCCCAGGCCTGCTGGAGAGAAGTCCATCAATCACACAGCTGTCTCATAACGCTGTTCACAATGAATGCATGCTGGAGATGGAAGATGAGGAACAAGTGTCACGGGATACTGCTTGTGGTTTCCTGACTAAACCTTGACAGACTCAATACAGTGCACACTTAAACCGACACTCTCACTGTCTGTCTAACACACAAATGAACGTGCACATACAGTAATATGAGTGTAATGTCACAAAACATGATTTGTTGATGAAACTACACAACTATATTAGTAGTGCACTTTTATTATTCTCTAATCTAATCTAATATATTTTATTATAATATAATATTACACATGTATATATTCATAGTCAAATGTCTACAATAATGCACCCTTTAAAATATTTAAAACACTCAAATTGCAACTCTATTTATTTTTAGCAAAATGTCTACAATCATGTGTCCATGAAAATAGACAAATCCAATATTGCCATTATGCTATTATAATTAAATTGCAATTATAATTATTATTAGTTTAAATTGACAAAAAATAAGATTTTTTTCAACTAAATGTCTACTATACTACGCTACACGACAATATAATATAATATAATATAATACAATATAATATATGGAACTCAAAAGTACATATTTATAGCTAAATCATCAAGTTGCTAATTTCCATACAATGGAAGTGAATGGTGACCACTGTCAACCAAGATTTTCAGGGCAAAATAATGAATGAATAACTATTTTAAATACAGTCTGTTTGTCACAGAGAGCTACAGTGTAAGTTCAGAAGACTTGGAACACATTGAATAAGTTATATGGACTAATTTTAGGATGCTTTTCTCATGCATTCTTGTCCTTTTTGGAGCTTGAGAGCACCTGGTCCCCATCTTAGAAACCTAAATATAAGCAGAATGTTTGTCATCATTTTACAAAAGTTTTGTTTATATAAAGTGACTTGAGTTTCGGCTTAAAGTGCCATCTTGAGTTGTCAAAACACACATAGGCATATCATTAAATGTTTAAGATTTAATACCTCTCGTAGACAATTTAGCTTAAGCGTTTCGTTACGTTCAAAAGAGACGCGCACCGCTTCGAGACTCGTGAAGTTTGAAAGCACAGATGAACCTACAAATGAACCCTCACAAACAAACATGGAAAGGAGGGCCTGCCACGAGCGATTAAGTATGCAAACGCTCATTAATATTCATAAGTCTCTGTGCCCTCTCTGCTGATATGAATATGTGTTTTTAGTCCACAACGCCTGACTGACAGAACACATCGGCATGAATAAATGAGGAAATCACTGCAGAATGGGGTTCAATTTTAGAAACAGATTTCAGTAATTAGCCTCTCACGGGCTGCACTGAGCGATTGTGTTAACAGCTTCATATGTTCCCACTCAGACGGGAAATAAAACGTGATGTGTCCATCCCGCACCCCACTGAAGCACGTGTGCCACGCTAAATATAAGCTATAATTCAAAACGTCAATAAACAGATATGGAATCCATTATAAACGTCATTGTATGATTATATGTGCACCAAATGTCATAGCCGTGCATTTTGTTTGTGTGTGTGTGTGTGTGTGTGTGTGTGAAAAGCATATTGTGTTTATGTGTGTGCTAAGACAGTTAAAACATTAGCTACCCTTATCTACCCTTATCCCCACACATCATTTGTTGTAAATCGGCTCTTAAAGGTAAAGTTTGTAAGATTTGTTTTTATATCAAAAAGCATATTGTGTTTATGTGTGTGCTAAGACAGTTAAAACATTAGCTACCCTTATCTACTTTCCCCACACATCATTTGTTGTAAATCGGCTCTTAAAGGTAAAGTTTGTAAGATTTGTTTTTATATCAAAATACATTCTCTTAAACCAGTTTATTGTTCATTGACTACAGTAAGTACGCCATTCATGGGTTTATTTAAGTGTAAACATTGAGCCTCCCAGGCACCATCAAAACATTTAGAGCGGTCCGCTCAGAACTGTCAATCATTCCAGCTCAACCAACCGCGATAGTTTGGAGCATGGCTGCTGTAGCAGGCTGAGCCAAAGAGTGTTCAGCCATTGAGAGACCATGGCTGACATGTTACATGGGGGAAAGAAATTCAGATTTGATTACAGAAGAGCAAGCCAAAATTAGAAGAATTGCCAAAATATGCAGAGACAGACAACAAGGTAAAACATAAGTAAAGATTGGCAGTGCCTTTACAAGATGGAGAATTTTCATGGAATATTTGGGCTTCAATTGAAATGCTGAACTTGTTTCTTCTCGACAGGTAAACAAAACTTCAGTTTGTTAGCACTTTACTGTCAAGCCCCCAGATAAAATATTGAGATATCGCAATGCATGAAAGGGCATGACGATTGTAAAAGCGTTTCCAAAGGTTGTTTTATAAATATGCTATGTTTTTGTAATTCCACTAGGTGAAACTAGCAGCTATCCATTTTTCCACCCATGAACGAAAAACGTAAATTTAAGCTGAATTCTCGTTTCTCGTTTTTTGGAAAAAAACAAATAAATGAAAAAGGAGCCGTTTTCTAATTTTTCTATTTTCAATATTAAATCAAAAAACGAATGATCGAATGATACACAGATTTTGGCCCCCTTCAAATTTTCAATTCGATATTCCGGCCCTCAAATGAAGCTAATTGAACAGGCCCGCCTTAGTTACTGCCTTAGCAAATAGTGGAAAATGTAGAATGTTTTTAGGCAAAATCTGACCTCAAGACAGTTAGTTTTACACAAGCAAATACCACTAAAACTTCCTCCAGGAAATGTAGAATCTAATGTATATGTTAAAGTATTACAGCACTTTAGAAATGTAAAGACATTTCTGGGTTCGATTGTCAGTCGCTAATGCTTGTTTTCAGAAGGCGGTAAGTATTAGCTGTTTTATGGGCCGTGTAACTCTAAGTCACTGTAATTGAAGCAACGGTTGAATGTTTCTCAGTGGAGTCATAAAAGACTGTGCATGGCACACGCTATTCAACACGGCTGCCATTACTATACACAATCGCAAACCCAAATGATCTTTGAAAGAACCGAAAGCAAACCAATTGAAATAATTCATAAATGTACGACTTTTGCAAAAAAGCTACAACTTTAATAACTTCAATAACACAAAACTGTAAGAGCACCACAAACTCAACAACATTCAAAACACGTCAAGACGCAGCAGGAGAGGAGCTGACTTTCTTTAAAATCGTCCGGGGATTAAACAGAGCCAAATGCTAAATTTAAGTAAATTAAAAAATCATCTCCATTTCAGATTACTGTCAAAGCCATCTGCTCATTCATAAACAAACACTATGAGCGTGTTTATAGTTATACTAGTATGTGTCTAACTGCTGCTGGCTTAGGAATGCAAGATGAGTGGTGGTGTGTAATCTTGATGTGCAACACGACTCTTGTATGATGCATTCTGGGTAGAGGAAGTGCAGGCGTGCTAATTGGCTTGGTGCCGCATTGGATTTGTTGGTTCAGATTTGGAAAGTTACATGGAATTGAGGTGGACAGATCGGAAAGCAGCAGTCGTACGTGTTTTATATCAGAGCGGAGTGTGGGTTAATATGACACACCATGAGAATGGTGTCAAAATGTGTGTTCAGTGTCAAAATAACCATATGTGAGGGTTTTATTTATCTGATGATTGCTTGCAGAGGAATTAGCATGTTTAAAAGGATGAATTCTGTAGTCCGGGCTTTTATGTGACTTTCAGCTAAAATATGTAGTTAAAAATCACACTAAACACATCCAATATCATAAAAAGATAGCAACTTTTTTTCCCTTTTTTTTAATTTTTTTTTTTAAGTACACAAGTATAGGTATATTTTTAAGTACATGTAATGTAAAATTTACCAAAAAAATGAATATATAATAAAATATAAAATTTACTATTCTATGTTATATAAAAGATGTAATGTAGGGCTGATATATATTATATGTGGTTTATGAGGACACAAATTTGTATAATAACATGGGTATGACAGGTATTACAACGAGAAGGTGATTTATGAGGACATTTTGAGTGTCCCCATAATTCAAAAGGCTTATAAATAATTCAGAATGAGTTTTTTTGGAATCATCTCCATTTCAGATTACTGTCAAAGCCATCTGCTCATTCATAAACAAACACTATGAGCGTGTTTATAGTTATACTAGTATGTGTCTAACTGCTGCTGGCTTAGGAATGCAAGATGAGTGGTGGTGTGTAATCTTGATGTGCAACACGACTCTTCTATGATGCATTCTGGGTAGAGGAAGTACAGGCGTGCTAATTGGCTTGGTGCCGCATTGGATTTGTTGGTTCAGATTTGGAAAGTTACATGGAATTGAGGTGGACAGATCGGAAAGCAGCAGTCGTGCGTGTTTTATATCAGAGCGGAGTGTGGGTTAATATGACACACCATGAGAATGGTGTCAAAATGTGTGTTCAGTGTCAAAATAACCATATGTGAGGGTTTTATTTATCTGATGATTGCTTGCAGAGGAATTAGCATGTTTAAAAGGATGAATTCTGTAGTCCGGGCTTTTATGTGACTTTCAGCTAAAATATGTAGTTAAAAATCACACTAAACACATCCAATATCATAAAAAGATAGCAACTTTTTTTCCCTTTTTTTTAATTTTTTTTTTTAAGTACACAAGTATAGGTATATTTTTAAGTACATGTAATGTAAAATTTACCAAAAAAATGAATATATAATAAAATTTACTATTCTATGTAATATAACAGATGTAATGTAGGGCTGATATATATTATTTTATTTATAATATGTGTGCATGTTTATGTGGTTTATGAGGACACAAATTTGTATAATAACATGGGTATGACAGGTATTACAACGAGAAGGTGATTTATGAGGACATTTTGAGTGTCCCCATAATTCAAAAGGCTTATAAATAATTCAGAATGAGTTTTTTTGAAAATCTAAAAATGCAGAAAGTTTCCTGTGAGGGGTAGGTTTAGGGGTAGGGTTGTGTAGGGCAATAGAAAATACGGTTTGTACTGTATAAAAACCATTACACCTATGGAGAGTCCCCATAAACCATAAAAACAAACCTGTGTGTGTGTGTGTGTGTGTGTGTGTATATACACAAACTTATATATTTTATATATTATATATATATATATATATATATATATATATATATATATTAGAAATAAATATTTTTAATACATTTATAATGCAATTTAGTATATTTCAAATGACAAAATATAAAAAAGTGTTTATAAAAGTAAAAATATTTTAATAAAATTAATGCAGAAACAAAAAAATGTTTGAAAAATCTTGTCACTTGTGAAATACTAGTATTGTCAACGTTAATTAATTTTTAAAAATGTAAAGTTAATGAAAATGTCTGGCCTATTTTCCACCTGCTGGGTGAAAAATGTACATCTGATTGTTTAGATTGAAAAGCTCCATTATTACATACTTATCCCTAACAGAAACTCAAATAATACAGACAGCTTTAATCTTTGTTTCACTGACACTTTGCTTATGCAGTGGAATACCTTGAATTGTGAAAACACTGAAAGACAAGTGAATCGAAAGATATCATGGCAGGCAGCCAAAACACGAAGCTCCAAAAATCTGATGCTTTATTGTTGTCATGTTGAAAGCAGCTCACAAATCCATCTGTAACTGCGGCCCATACAAACAGCACATCTGTCTTCAAAACCACACTCTGTCACACGATAAACACAACATTTTCACCCCTAAAAGGGGAGAAATGAAAATCACCAGTTTGTTCTGCTACAAAGCTGAAAAACAAACCATGAATCACTCTCACATGTTTATAATTTGCCTTTTTCTTTTTTTCAGATGATGAAAAGCACCCGTGAAGACTTTACAATTAGATTAAATTGCACCATAACACAATGGCTAATTAAGTCATTTTTCAAATTCAATAAGGAAGCAGATTGGAAAGCAGAGATGGGATACAAGTTGTCTGGCAAAAACCCTCAATGAATACGTCCAAGCTGTTCGGCTGACTGATATTTGGCCGCGAGTTTGAATTTCTGGGAATTTCATCAGAGTTAAAGAGAGAGGAACCGTAAGATCCTTTCACATGACTCGCATCAGGGTTTCAATGCATATCTCAACACAATTGCCGCAGTGCTTTGACCTCAGCGTGAAAAGCATCGCAGTCACAAAAGGATGATTTTACAATGTAGCAAGAAGTGTACACAGTAAATGGTGAAAATAGTATGAAACAAAGGAAAACAGTAGCATATTTAAGTCCTTGACAGCCATCCATTCTTGTACTTGTCTCTCATTTTACACGATCCAGTCAATTACCGGTAGATAAGATCTACACTTTTTCTAGTTTAACATTTTATTTCATCCAGAAATATGTCATTATGGAAGTCAAATGGCTTGCTGATACAATTTCCTGTAGACTTTGCAAGCTAGCAGTGAAGTCTGCTAAAAGTCTAATGCTGATGTTAATATTATCAATGTAAGTCTACAGAAATGTATGGCCGTTTTACATCCACTTGGTGAAAATGCTACATCTGATTGTTTAGATTGTTAGAACATAAGATTTTATATTGAGACTGAATGCATAATACATACAGCCATCAAAAACCTCCATTCTTGTACTTGTAACCAATTTTACACGATCCAACCGCTTATCGACGGATACAATCAACACTTTTTCTTGTTGAACATCCTATTTCAGTCCGAAATACGTCATGATGGAAGTCAAATGGTTTGTGGATACAATTTCTCGTTGACTTTGTAAGCTAGCAGTGACAAAAATGGTGAAATGTTCCCAAGTGAACAAAGATAAAATCCCCCCAAAAACTAATCAAAATGAAGGTTTCCATGCAAATACAAGGTTCTACTGATCAATTGATAGTCAGAGCTGGAAAAACAGGGGTCGGCCTTCACAGAGGAGACATAGGAGGTCTATTTTATAATTCAAAGACACATGCACTGTCATTCAATCATCTTTCATCTCGTATGAAAATAGTTCTCTTGTCCGCCAAGAGAGGAAAAAATTATGCATGAAGCCCAAATATAAAACCATCAAACACAAGCCTGTCGATCTCAATTAAAGGCATGGATATGACAGTATGTCTGTCATCTTATCTGTCTCTGCCTATATTTATAAAATCACACAAAGACAGCATATAGTTAGTTCACTTTTCTTGTCCTCAATTACCATGGTGCTGTAATTATAGGAAGGCCTCCACATGTGCAGCTGCATCAGGGGGCCCTTATGCAGTACCATCAGTCACCCCCTATCTATCAATAGATCAGCACAAAATTAATTCTACATGAATGTTTTCTAACTTCATTCGGACCATAAGGATTAAATATGTTTTCAGTACGTTTCCGTTAAGAGCTACAAAACAGCATCCATTTTTCAATAATTTGCTAATCATTTGGCACAAATCATTGTGAAGATTTCCTTTTATACATGTATGCTTGTGATGTGTGTGAATTTCTAGCTCTTTTTAGACTCATACCTCAACAATCCAAATCCTTTTTTCTTTGCCTTCTTCTCAGGGTCTTCAGGCTCGTCCTTCTTTTTGCTCTTTTTCTCTTTCTTCTTTTTGGTTTTCTTTTTCTTTACCTTCTTGTCCTCATCTACTTCTTGTCGAGAGGAGCTGCTGGCAGGTGTGTCTCTTCCGGAGTCTTCCTCAGAGTCATCTGTTGGTGAAGAACAAAGACATGAGCAAACACCTAATAAGATCTAATCGTGATGAATCAAACAACAATCCATGAGCCAGACTCTTGCTTGTCATTAAATGATAAAGACAATCTTTATGGCATTTTACCTCGAAATCAAATACAGATTGGAATTCATATGCATTGGAGAAAAACTTATAAATAAATCACACACTCAAACATTTTTTTTATAATATTAGAAAATTCAAAATTAAGATTAATCTAATCGCTAGTGGTTCAACGGATCACAAATCTCACGGTTCGTATCACATTACAGTTTTTTGACCCACGGATCGGATCATTTTTCGGATCAGCAAGAAAAGAAAAATATTTCAATTTAACTCGCTTTCTATTTATTACTTAAAGCGAAGTACTTCTTTGATACAACAGCAAATACTACTAGATTAACTAAGAACGTTTAAACATGATTAAAGAGACAAGAGAACAGCCAGTAAAAATAAGATCAAATACACAAATTACAAGCATAGATAAATACAACAGAATATGTTACAAATAAAATAAGGTTGGTAGTATTCAAATACAG
>NW_015505551.1:617078-638925 GCF_001515645.1 Sinocyclocheilus grahami
GCTTTCTATTTATTACTTAAAGCGAAGTACTTCTTTGATACAACAGCAAATACTACTAGATTAACTAAGAACGTTTAAACATGATTAAAGAGACAAGAGAACAGCCAGTAAAAATAAGATCAAATACACAAATTACAAGCATAGATAAATACAACAGAATATGTTACAAATAAAATAAGGTTGGTAGTATTCAAATACAGGAATGTAATAATTAGGAAAATAACACTGCATAGTATTCACTGTATAAATTAAATATAGATTTTTATCATAGCTGTTTTGTTGTTTGATGATCATTAATGACAGCAGCAGTATTTATAGGCCGCTGTCCCTTTAAGACCTGATGCACGGATCTGATATAATGATGCACATCACATCCGATTTCTTTCTCAGCTGTTTTTATTCACTTGAGACATAACTGACTGCTTTTACCTGAATGATTGTCGAGATGGGTAGTTTGTCATAATTATGTGTATGTGTCTGTTCAGAGGATTAAGAGGAGGATTCAATTCGGTGTTCACGCATTTGTGTGCTTCATGTGTGTGCAGCTGTGCGCATAGAGAACAGCCTTTCGCTTTTCTCTCTGGGATTGTTTAAAATTCGCTTGCTTGTGTAAATACGAACAAATGATAAACTTATACTCTATTATGGTTAAATTTTGCAATTAATCCGCGGATCACATGCGTGCCGAACCGTGGGGCTTGGTCCGTACGGATCACGGATCAACTACGATCTGTTTAACCACGACTAATCGCACACAGAAAAATGAATGAGATTAAATGTTAATTAAATATTTTCAAAGTCCGTATTAAAAGTAACGAGTGTTAAAAAGAACACAGTATCATATCTCACCCCCCCAAAAAAATAAAATAATTACATTTAGCACCATTAAGATTTTTTTTTCATTTTGCATAAAATTAAGGATATTTTCTCTCCAATCCCCCATCCTCATAATGAGAAGCCAAAATGTGAACCATGTGCAATGTGAACAAAAAATATAATTTTACTTAACAAAAAAACAATAATACATATTATTTGCATCTTTAATGCACCCAGCGTATGCTTAGTTTTATTTCTGCAAAAAATAATAATAATTATTAAAAAAAATTACAAATTTAAATTTTTTTTAAAAATAATTTAAAATTAAATCTTTTTAATAACATTTTTTAATTCAATTAAATTTTTGCATGTGATGTGAAATGTGGCCTGGACATGTCTTGGTGTGATTCACCCTCAGGCTCCTGTTGCTTTAAGTGGGCTGTTACTAAGTTGATATCAACAGTGACGTGACATGTGGCCAAGTATGGTGACCCATACTTGGAATTAGTGCTCTGCATTTAACCCATCCAAAGTGCACACACACAGCAGTGAACACACACCCGGAGCAGTGGGCAGCCATTTATGCTGTGGCGCCCGGGGAGCAGTTGGGGGTTCGGTGCCTTGCTCAAGGGCACCTCAGTCGTGGCATTGAAGGTGGGAGAGCAACCCGCAACCTTTGGGTTACGAGTCTCTAACCATTAGGCCACGACTTCCCCTACAGACCTCCATTCTTCCACCACCTCCGCTAAGGATGCAGAAAGCTTGACATTAATTAATGACACCTTATACCAGTGATCCTAAAATCTGGCCCACGAGATCCACTTTCCTGCAGAGTTTAGCTCTAACCCTAATCAAACACACCTGAGCATGCTAATCAATGTCTTCAGGATCATTAGAAAATCACAGGTAGGTGAGTTTGATCAGGGTTGGAGCTAAACTCTGCAGCGCATTGGCCCTCCAGGGCAAGATTTGAGGAACCCTGCCTTATAGGCTCCAACTGAAGTTCTGTCTCTATTTCTCATTTAGAAGGGGTCTTTAGTGTCAATGAGAAAGAGCAGGGGTGATACGTGCCCTTGAATGTGCTGACTTGTTGCTGGAGGTTCATAGAGAAATCAGTGTTACTTGCATTTGCTGATTCACTCCTCACTGGCTCACAAAGCTCAATGAGTCACAGAGAGCCAAATTCATCTCTCAAATGAGCTTCTAAAAGTAAGGGAGCTTCACTGGCACCCAACCGCTCTGAACTTTAGAGGAGTTTTAAAGTCTACATGAAACAACATTTGCAACCCATTTTACTTCCATAATGTTTGCAACAAGCACAAACAAGAAAATAAAATGGAGGAATAGCACAAATCCAAGGGATCCAAACACTGAAAGGGCAAAAGAAAGTTGGAGAAAAGAAGAACAGAGAAATGCTTGGTGCATGAGAGGTAAAAAGAGGCATGCAGGAAAGAGCACATCATGCTTTCAAGGGATACTTCAGCCAAAAACGAAAATGCTATCATCATTTATTCACTCTCATGTCGTTCTGAACATGAATTACTTTTTCTTGCGTGAAACTCAAATGGAGAAGTTTCAAAATCTCCCCTTTTATGTTCCCCAGAAGAAAGAAAGTAATTTGGGTTTGGAACGACATGAGGGTGAGTAAACGATGACAGAGTTTTCATGTTTGGCTCATGTATCCCTTTAAGAAATATTTTATATAAAACCAGCAGTGAAAATGTGTATAGAAAATAATAAAACAATAAGCCACTGAAGGACAAATGTAATTTCACTACAGTAAAACAGCATTTGTAAGCACAAAACAAATTTGACTCTTGTAAAGTCACTGTAAAAACTTACCATCTAACTTTTACAAACCATCAGCAACAGCAAAATGATAAAAGATACAATTTCTTTTTTATGTACAATAAATAGTGGAAATAAGTGGAAATGACACCAAAACTGTGAGATGGTTGTAATCTTTGAAAAATGTTTATTTCACTTTATATTTATATTATAATCTAAATATTAAAAGTAATAATTCTTATTTTATGACAGATTTTCATTTTTAAACATATATATTTATTGTCAGTCTGACTCTATAAAAATTAATGATGATGATAATTATATGAAGTTTACAAGTCAGTATTAATGTGACTTTAAAATCACAAAAAAAAGTTTAAATCTGTTAATTTTAATAAAAATCAATCTCTGGGACAAAAAAGTACTTGTAGTTGAAGAAAACAAATATATATCACACCTTCTAAAATTCTGGGGTCTTTAAGATGTTTTTAATGTTTCTGAAAAAAGTATTTTATGCTCACCAAGGCTGCAGTGATTTGATCAAAAATACAGTACAAATGGTAATAGTGTAATTTATTCCTGTGATGCAAAGCTGAATTTTCACTATCATAACTATCATAACAGTCTTCAGTGTCACATGATCCTTCAGAAATAATTCTGTTGATTTACTGCTCAATAAACATTTCAAATTATTATCCATTTTGAAAACGGTTGTGTTGCAGTTTTTCAGCCTTCTTTGACGCATTGACAGCATTCTTTTAAATAGAAAACTTTTGTAATATTATAAATGTCTCTACTGTCACTCTTAATCAATTGAATGCATCCTTACTGAATATAATATTTATTTATTTATAATAATTTCTTATTTATTTAGTGAATATACAATTTAAACTCCCAACTGGTTGCAGCAAATTCGGTCTGTCTTCAGTCTCATAAATGTAATTACCGACTAAATATGTTGAAATAAACTTTGGGATTCCATGACTGGTCCTTGTTCTGGGATTTCATAATGCACAAATTAAGCACTGGATACATCTATTTAATTTCCATGAAACGCAGCTGTAATCTGATCTAAGCAGTGAAACATTTACAATTGTAGGTTTCATTTCTACAGTGCTACACGCATGCATGCCGACACGCATAAACATACGACACAGATGGTCCTCTCTGGGATGCTTACATAAATCAATCTAAACCAGCACAACATGGCTGCTCTCAACCTGAATCAACAACAAACCAGACGAGCAAGAAACAGAAACAGACCGAGAGAACGACAGCGAGACGGGAACGTCATTTGAGCAACTTCTTAGTAAATAAAATGGTAATTGGTCTCTCCGGCAGACAGATACCTGTATGCTGCCATTATCACGAAAAGGGAAAATAATGAGACGAAGAGAAAAACAAACAAATCAGCAGAAGCAGCGCTGCAGGGCCGAACGGTAACTGGGTGACTGCCATGCAGCTCCTGGAAGAGGAGGAAGAGAGATGAATTGGAGGATGTTGAACTGTGAACTAAAGCGCTGCAGAGCCCGTCAGCAACGCAGCCTCTATGAGTGGTCTTCATTTGAATGAGAGGTGCCACAGGAATATGTAGGTGTGTTGAAGGGAAGCCAGCGAGAGAGAGCGGTGCCTCCAGCATCTTTCATCCATCCTCTTAATGGACATGTTCTTCTCTCTGTGGACCGAGACTCGCTCTTCATTGTACCAACTACACACACATATTCAAACATACACACACTGCTTTGTCTGCAAGAAGGAGAGTTATACTTCACTAATCTGAGTGCATCAACAATTAAAGCAGTATTTAAAGTCAAAATGAAAACAAAATTGACACGGTTTACTTTCTTAATTGTTATTGTGCATGATTAAACCGCTACAAAAACTGTAGGAAGTGCAATAAAATGCATAGTTAAAATCTCAGTTTAAGAACAACTATTTGACCCTTATGCAAAAATCAAATCAGAGGTTGGTGATTGTTGCTATCTTCTAACAGCTTTTACCTCAGCTGAATACATTAAACTTGGAAAAGAAAGAAAGAGAGTGAGAGAGAGAGAGAGAGAGAGAGAATGAAAGAGAGAGAGCTCTATATGCAATCAAGGAGCAATTCCAAAATATTGAAACACCGCTTTCAATTTGGTGTCAAATCTTTGATAGTGTGGTTCAGCCCATAGCGCTGTATGGAAGTGAGGTTTGGAGTCCACTCAGTGATCAGAGCTACACTAGATGGGACAGACATCAAACAGAAGCCCTACACACATAATTTTGCTAAATGATTCTAAAACTACAAAGAAAAACACCCAATAACACATGTAGGGCAAAATTAGGCCGATTCCCATTGATTATCAATATGCATAAAAGATCCCTCGAATTCTGGATGCGTCTTAAACCAAGTCCCACAGAATCGCTACATTTTAAAAAGCGCTACTAACCCAAGAACTGAACCCCGAAAAGAGTCCACTCAGTCAGCTAGTTCTGAGACTTACTAACCTGACTAACTCTACTAACACTATCCAGTCTCAAACCAGCACTGCTTCTCACCCGAACATCAAAATAAATCAAATTATCAAACAAACACGAAGTAAATTACAATTTTATCGAATTCTAAAATCAAATTATGAATTGGAAGATTATCTCCAGAGTGTCAGAGACACAAAGCAGAGACGGATCCTGACCAAGTACAGGCTCAGTGAGCACAGTCTAGCCATCGAGACCGGCAGACACAAAAAGAGCTGGTTACCCAGAGAGCAAAGAGTGTTTGCTCACTGTGAGACAGGAGAGATCGAGACAGAGGTGCACATCCTCCTTCACTGTCATAAATACATATCCATAAGAAACCTCTACTTCAACAAATTCACCAACTTAATAAAGAACTTTACAGCCATTAGTGAAACAGAACAAATAAAGATAGTATTAGGAGAGGGACAGACAGCAGCACTTGCTGCGAGATACGTGTGGATGTGCCACAGCCTGAGAGACAGCAGGTGAATGTGCGTGTGTGTGTGTGTGTGTGTGAGAGAGAGAGAGAGAGACACTGCAGGTGAATGTGTGTTGTGTCTGACCTCAGTGTGTTACCATACTGTCCACCACAGTGATCCTTAGTATGTATGTGTGTTTGTTTCTATGTAAGTTAAAGACTGTGGTATCAAATGTTCACACGTTATAATTTGTTAGTTTAATATTTCTAAGACGTCATAATATTCAATTCTATTACTGTGATATTCATTTAATTATTATTATTGTATTATTATTTTTATCTTTTTGTACATGTATACTAGGGGTGCTCTGATTAGGATTTTTAAGGCAGATCACCGATCATAGAAAGCAGTATCTGCCGATACCGATCACCGATACCGATCTTTTTAAAGCCTTCTTTTTATCATGTAGAATTATTTATAGTGATGATCTAATCAAGATTTTTAGACATTTATTCAGGGCCTGAATTTTATTTTTGAACTTAAGCAGTGCTTTCCAGTGCTGTCTGTGCTTTCACACAAGAGTCTGCAACTGATCCGTGGCAGTTTACTACAAACACAACATTTATCCATTATTTTTGATTTCAAATTCAAACATTGTTACTTAAAATGCTTTTTCAGCATTGTGATTCTTTTTTTTACACAGTACAGTAATACAATCTTTCATAGACGTGTTAAATGCAATAAATATAAGAAACACATTATTCAATGTTTTTTACTTTAGCATTTACTTCTAGATTTACATATTTAGTTGCTCAAGCAAGTGGCAAAACATTTAAACTACTTTTCTTACATTATCACAAACATTCTATATTAAAACTTACCATTGACAGAAACAGTCAGCTCTACTGCCTTTCTTTGCACCGCTCATGGAACGCACTGCCGGACCGCAACCACATGCAGTCTGTGAACGCTTTAATCTGTTAACATGCGGATTGGATAAAATATGCACCGCATATGCACTGCAAACGGAATAATGCGAACCTGGCGTTATGTGTGTGCGCTGCGAGTGTGCATGAGCGCACGGTCTCCAGGAGAGCGTGCGAGAGCTGAATGGTTAAACACTGGCAAGAAATAAAAAGAAATGCAATTGATAAACTTTAGTGACGATGCGACACTGCCTCGATTGTGCAAGTGACAATTCCTGTGTCAACTGTGCAGCTCGCTTATAGTGCAGATGCGATGTGATTTGAAGCCATTTGCACATTTTGAGAGAGAGCGCACGGTGATGAGAGAGAGAGCGAGAGCGAGAGCAAAGAAAAGAAAAGAAAAGAAAAATTGTAAACGTGATCTTGGAAAGTAGCAGATTTAGTTAAATAGAAAATATGATGAGAACATTTTTATGGGTATGTACATTTTTGTGAGTGGTGGAGTTTAAATCTGGTTAGAAGACAAGAAATTGATATTAGGTAAAGAAAACTTAGAAATTAAATGAAATGAAATTAACTAAAATAAAATACAAAATGCAGAATAGAGTTGTATGGGAATAGAACATATTTCCTAATTTTCATCATTTTCAATACATTTTCTCAGTTTACCTGCCATTACAAAGTAAAGCAAAACATTTTGGACCCTATGTGTAAGTGTTTGTGTACATTTTAAACACACACATTCAAAAAGCATACTATTTCAGGCTATCAGCTATATGTTTCATATATCGGTTTTCACAATAAAATCTATCTAAAGCTTAATATGACCAAAGCGCATTTCACTTGGTCTCTCAGAACACCTTAAACACTCTTTATGGTGCTATTTAGTGGTTGAGACAAGCATGCAAAGTATGACAACCACTTTTTTTCATAAATTCTTTATAGAAATAATGGATTATGGTTTCCAGGATACAATTGAATGGATACATCTTACATATGAATTATGACTTCCCATGACTAGAACATCACATGAGTGCAATGTTTTGTGAGGTTGCTTAAAGGGGTCCTATTATGCTTTTTCACTTTTTTAATTTTAGTCAGCGTGTAGTGTGTATGTTTGGGCATAAAAAAGATCTAGAAAGTTACAAATCTCAAAGTCCACTCTAAAGGGAAATATTTAGTTTTTTAAAAATCCCTTTTCAAGAACTACAACGAACGGCTCGTTTGGACTACAGCGTTTGTTTTCCGGGCTTTGTCATATCACAAAGCGGCTCATTGGAATATCATTACAAATAATTCCCGCCTACAGAAATTCGAATGGTTGGGGGGGGTCTTTGTTTGGGCTTCCGAAAGCGGATGATGTCAGGAAACAGTGGTTGCAATTTATTTTTTAACTCTGTCCCTGAACATTATAACCCCAATTTGCTATTGTGTGCTGCGCATTTTACTGAGGACAGCTTCCACAACATGAGGGAGTACAGTGCCTGCCGGATTCGCCCAAAAAGCTTTTGTTGAAAGACAGAGCAAGGGGCGTTGCAGTACTGAAACACCGTCTAAGCTGTTCGCCAATCACATTGCACTGGGACAGCTAACCAATCACAACACATTTTGTTTTTCAGAAGGTGGACCTTCATCAAAGCCGGAACTAATAGAGCCGTTTGTGCCAGCCTGGGGAGAAAGGTATTTTAATAATGTAAATTATGTGAAAAATAATGTTTTTCGAAACACCAAGCATGAGAGCATGTTCTAGTACACCCCCAAAACAAAATCAAGACTTTGTAAAAGAGCATAATAGGACCCCTTTAAGGTTAGGCTGATTTTCAATAGCATACGCAATACATTTGGCTTCAACATTATGAATAAAATGTAGCATAATTCCATATTACTGTGCTAGAACTTTTTTTATTATAAAGTTATAAAATGACAATTTTTAAGCAATTCATTTTTACTAAAACAGTTAGCAGACAGTGTAAAAACCTAATAATAATAATAATAATAGGGCCTGCATAATGCTGGACTAGATTGTGAATTTACAGGAAAAATACATTTAAAAATGCTGCGTTTACTGCAAAGCAGATGCAAGAAAAGAGAGAGAGAAAGAGGTCTTGGAGTACCGCAGTGGTTGGCTTGGCCGGCACTAGCTGGGGGTTTTTAGTCAGATTAAACTCAGAGCAGCCACGTTTTCAAGACCATCCTAATAATGAAATATGTCAGAGCATATAAAGGACTCTGGCATACGTACAGCGTGCCAGAGGAAAGAGAGAAAAATGAGTGCGTCAGCACAACAGCCTGCAGCCTGTCAATATCTATCGGATCCCACATCTGTAAAACTACACTCCAATCAGCCTTCCATGTATTTACCATTGTCCCCGACCCCTGAGAAGTATACAAAAGTATCATGTGTAGACTATGCATGTAAATTTGACTGTGTGTGTTTTTTATGCATGCACATGCTGTCAGCGCCGCTAAATTTCAGTCTCGATTGTGTGCATGTGGTTTTTATTATTTAATTTATGATCCAATGCTATGTGTCTGTGTCTGTACGTACAGTTCATCTGCGGTCAAGTTTTGTACAGTGTATATAAATATATAAAATGTTACAAATATAAATTAAAAAAATTTAGATTATCTCTCTCTCTCTCTCTCTATATATATATATATAAATATATAAAACATATTTATAACTGTAAAATTACATATACATAACATTTCATCACTTTAATTTTAGTTATACTTTAAGTAATGTCTTGTTTGTGTTTTTGTCAGTTGTAGTTTTTGTTTTTTATATACTGTATGTCTATTTAGTTTTTTTTTTTTTGTACATCAAGTTAATTTAAATTAAAATAAAAGATGTTGCCTTGGCAGCTAGCTGAAATATTACTTTTTATATATTTCATAAATTTCAGTTAATGTTTATTTTATTTGAAGTAATGAAAATGTTTTAATTTAATTAATTAATTTAGTTTTTTTTGTTTTAGTTTCAGTTTAGTACTAATGATAAATATGAATATATAATTACATCAAAAATAAAATCATAAAAGTCTCTTTCAAAAAACTGTAAACCTGTTTGTCAAGACCGAAAATGTTGCTATGTTAGCTGAAATCTCTAAAAATATTTTTGCATATATATATATATATATATATATATATTTTAATAATACAATTATCTAAAAATAAAATAAACATTCATTTATTTTTTTAAAAATGATAATGATTTTTTTAAATAAAAAAAACAAGTGTCATTTTCATCTTTAGACATCTAAGTGCACGCATACAAACACACTCAGTGTATCCATCATTATCTTGTGTTAAATGAAAAACAAAAATACACACACACACACACACACATTTACAACTATAAAATTATACTGTATATGAATTCTAATATTAATATTATACTAATATTCACATTACATTTATTTATTTATAAATATAAAGTATAAATTATAGTCCCATTCAAAAATCTGCAAAGCTATTTGTCAAGATTGAAAATGTTATATTATAGTTTATTTTTACTGAAAACCAGAATTTTGGAATGGACTCTGCATGTATCTGTGGTCACTGCTTTCACTTTGTCTGTCTGATTCCTCCACTAACACAATCACTCCTTGCAGCAACTCACTCTCTCACCTCAACTGACAGGCTACAAATGGCCAGCAGTCGCCCTCCGTTTATCTTCATTTGACTTGGCTGAGACACAGTCACTGATCTGGAGTCAGATTACTGGCCTGTGAGTCAACTAACACAGCGCTTTACAGATGGCATGCTTGATCTTGGGCCAGCCTTGTAGCATTTGACCATAAATGAGATGTTGGCTATTAAAGCAGTATGGTGGTACTGATGTTGCGAGGCTGATAAACTATACAACTTGGCAGAGCAATTGCTTACTTATTGTTTGTTAATAAAATGAATTACGTATTGAACATTGGCGTCTTTTATCATATTTCTGTTGCTGCTGTTCATTAAAATAAATTAAATTTTACCAGGGTTAAACAGGCTCCAACGAACTACCCTTAACATGCCTTACAAAACTCCTTAACCGTAGTAAAATCACATTCTCATGTGGCATGTTGCTTTAATATGTGCAGTGTGTGTGTGTGTGTGTGTGTGTGTGTGTGTGTGTGTGTTCAAGTTCTTACCAGATCTCTGTCCTTGAATGGAGGCCACATTACTCTCATCCGCCACTGAAACACACAAACAAAACATCCATCAGCTCGTCAAACTCTCATTTGTGTCTCCCAATGGACATTCCAGACTGGATGTAACTTCACAACAAGGTCAAGTTAACAAGTGAAACGATGTGTTACTGTAATACTTTTTAAACATTTGCATGCATTTGTGCTTTTATTGTAAGTTGGTTTTGTTGACATTAGCATATAAACAGCTTCAAAGCTAACAGATATGCACTACCATGCAGAAAAAAGACTTCTTAAACTAAGCTGGTCTTAGCCTAGTCTTCCAACTTAGACAAGCTGGTTTAGATGGTCACCTAGTCTGACCAGTAGACCACCTAAGACCATCTTATGCTGGTTTAGGCTTCTTTTTTACATTAGGGTATAAGCCACAAAACTTCAAGACACAGTTCAAGCTAAATTAAAATTGTGGCATCATTTACTCACCATCAGGTTGTTCCAAAGTTGCATGAGTTGAAAACGAAATATTTTGAAGAATGTCGCTGGTAGCCATTGGCTTTCATATTATGGGAAAAATATACTATGGGAGTCAATGGCTACCAGCAACTGTTTGTCAAGTCACCTTTATTTATATAGCGCTTTATACAATACAGATCGTGTCAAAGCAGCTTTACAGTGTTAAACAGAAAAAACGTGTGCTAATAATGCAAAAGGACAATAGAAAACAGTCAGTTGTTCACTTAATGTCGGTTCATCGTTGATTCAGTGATGCCATCATCCAGCTCAGTTCAGTTCTATTCCAATAGTGTCTGTACAATCAAGTCAACAATACTGCAGGAAATTGTGTCTCCAACTAAACAAGTCAAAGGCGACAGTGGCAAGGAACCAAAACTCCATCTGTGACAAAAATGGAGAAAACAAGCATGGTGTGGCTGAATTCCAGGCTGCAACGCAAGTCAGATTGAGCAGAGGACTCGTCTGGTTTTCGTGGTCTTGTGCTGATGGCCGTCGAGGTGACGAGGTCTTCGCTCGGGATCTGTCTTTGGGGCTCATTTAGTTAACACGGTCTCCGCTGACATTAGGTGCTTTCGCACCACGTAGCCTGCAGGGTCGTTTCTAGAGAACAAATTTCTCCCTCGGGCCGTTTTCCTGGTTGCATTTGCACCGGCAGCAGGAACTCTGAAGCAGCCGACAGGGCCGTCTTTATTCAAGCATTATGACTCTTACTCATGCGATTGAAAAAGCATGAAAATCTGATTAAATATCCTATGACAATTTGCAGTATCATCGAGGCTGAGAAAAGAACACAACACTGCAGACAACAGGTACATGCCGTTATTGCTGTTTTCTATGTTCATGGAATAAATATGTTTGCATGGCTTTTTAAAAATGCAGGGTAGCTGGTGTTTTGTTTGGCCAATCAGCGTACACTTCTCTTGGGCCAGCCTTGTAGCATTTGACCATAAATGAGATGTTGGCTATTAAAGCAGTATGGTGGTACTGATGTTGCGAGGCTGATAAACTATACAACTTGGCAGAGCAATTGCTTACTTATTGTTTGTTAATAAAATGAATTACGTATTGAACATTGGCGTCTTTTATCATATTTCTGTTGCTGCTGTTCATTAAAATAAATTAAATTTTACCAGGGTTAAACAGGCTCCAACGAACTACCCTTAACATGCCTTACAAAACTCCTTAACCGTAGTAAAATCACATTCTCATGTGGCATGTTGCTTTAATATGTGCAGTGTGTGTGTGTGTGTGTGTGTGTGTGTGTGTGTGTGTGTTCAAGTTCTTACCAGATCTCTGTCCTTGAATGGAGGCCACATTACTCTCATCCGCCACTGAAACACACAAACAAAACATCCATCAGCTCGTCAAACTCTCATTTGTGTCTCCCAATGGACATTCCAGACTGGATGTAACTTCACAACAAGGTCAAGTTAACAAGTGAAACGATGTGTTACTGTAATACTTTTTAAACATTTGCATGCATTTGTGCTTTTATTGTAAGTTGGTTTTGTTGACATTAGCATATAAACAGCTTCAAAGCTAACAGATATGCACTACCATGCAGAAAAAAGACTTCTTAAACTAAGCTGGTCTTAGCCTAGTCTTCCAACTTAGACAAGCTGGTTTAGATGGTCACCTAGTCTGACCAGTAGACCACCTAAGACCATCTTATGCTGGTTTAGGCTTCTTTTTTACATTAGGGTATAAGCCACAAAACTTCAAGACACAGTTCAAGCTAAATTAAAATTGTGGCATCATTTACTCACCATCAGGTTGTTCCAAAGTTGCATGAGTTGAAAACGAAATATTTTGAAGAATGTCGCTGGTAGCCATTGGCTTTCATATTATGGGAAAAATATACTATGGGAGTCAATGGCTACCAGCAACTGTTTGTCAAGTCACCTTTATTTATATAGCGCTTTATACAATACAGATCGTGTCAAAGCAGCTTTACAGTGTTAAACAGAAAAAACGTGTGCTAATAATGCAAAAGGACAATAGAAAACAGTCAGTTGTTCACTTAATGTCGGTTCATCGTTGATTCAGTGATGCCATCATCCAGCTCAGTTCAGTTCTATTCCAATAGTGTCTGTACAATCAAGTCAACAATACTGCAGGAAATTGTGTCTCCAACTAAACAAGTCAAAGGCGACAGTGGCAAGGAACCAAAACTCCATCTGTGACAAAAATGGAGAAAACAAGCATGGTGTGGCTGAATTCCAGGCTGCAACGCAAGTCAGATTGAGCAGAGGACTCGTCTGGTTTTCGTGGTCTTGTGCTGATGGCCGTCGAGGTGACGAGGTCTTCGCTCGGGATCTGTCTTTGGGGCTCATTTAGTTAACACGGTCTCCGCTGACATTAGGTGCTTTCGCACCACGTAGCCTGCAGGGTCGTTTCTAGAGAACAAATTTCTCCCTCGGGCCGTTTTCCTGGTTGCATTTGCACCGGCAGCAGGAACTCTGAAGCAGCCGACAGGGCCGTCTTTATTCAAGCATTATGACTCTTACTCATGCGATTGAAAAAGCATGAAAATCTGATTAAATATCCTATGACAATTTGCAGTATCATCGAGGCTGAGAAAAGAACACAACACTGCAGACAACAGGTACATGCCGTTATTGCTGTTTTCTATGTTCATGGAATAAATATGTTTGCATGGCTTTTTAAAAATGCAGGGTAGCTGGTGTTTTGTTTGGCCAATCAGCGTACACTTCAGTTCCTATAGAACTATTTTAGACCCTACTCTGAAGTAGGAGCTAAATTATGGCACTTTTCCACTGCGTGGTACGACTCGGCTTGGTACAGCTCAGTACGGCACGGCACGGTTCGGCTCGGCGCGGTTTGTGTTTCCACTGCAGTTCAGTACCGCTTTAGAGTGGGCAGGATTATTCACATGTCGTTATAATAGTTGCGCCGCCTCTACTACCATAACTCCTAAAAAAAACTTTTTCATTCCGCGTAGCCCCATCAAGCTCTCGCTGGATCCGCTCCTCTGCTATCAACGAGAGGAACGTCTGTTCTTCCGCAACAGACAACAAAACTTTTTGGTTGTTAAAAAAAAGGTGCGCTCGATCAAAACAGCTGCATTCGATCTTTCGCTGGCTGTGCTGATTTAAATCTAGCGGTTCTTTTGTGTTCGTGTCGCAAGTTCAGTGACACAGGTAGTGACGATTCTCTCCGGCCAATCCGTGATCAGCAGAGTTTACACGTCACGTTTTGGTAACGGTACGGTTCACTTGGAACCCCAACCGAGGTGGTACTAAAAAAAGTACCAGGTATCAGGTACTGTACCCAGTGGAAAACCCCCCAAAAGTGAGCCGTACCGTGCCGTACCATGCAGTGGAAAAGCGCCATTAGTTCCCCCAAAAGGAGTTCCTAGAACTAAAATACATTCCTAGTTCCTGCAGTGCGAACACGCCAAAAAGCGGGAACTTCCACCAATAGTTCAAGGAACTATGAAAAGGTTCCTCCAGTGCGAAAGCCCCTATTCAGGGCTGTAGAGGTCGTCTCTAGGTGCTCTAGGTTTGGTTACCAACATTCTTCAAAATATCTTCTTTTGTGTTCAACAGAAGAAATAAACTCATACAGGTTTGGAACAATATGAGGGCAAGTAAATGCTGACAAATTTTTCCATTTTGGGTGAACTATTTCAAGTTTTATTTTATAGGATTTTTAAGCTATATTTAACCTGGAATAAGCTGTTGTAATGCGTATAAGTCCTAGCATGACTTACATTTGTCTTCTAAATTGAACCTTTATAAGAAACAGAAACTGACAGAATAATACATTGGATTGGTAGAAATCTCTTCTGCTTAATTCTAACTTTTTCCACATGTGTTCTGATGTATGGATCTAGCTCCATCTCTCTCTCCTCCTGCAAGTAGCCACACTTGGTTTTAATTAGGAAAGGCTGTGCAAGGTCAGTTACGCTTCTGTACAGCTGAGAACATCTGTGGTTTGCCTATAAACACACAACTACACACATATAACACACACACACACATACACACACACTCAAACAGCTCAAGTTACATTGTGCACACATAGCAAAATTCATAACAAAGAAAAGAAAACAGGATATATTTTTTTATTGTCTACAGCAGCTTTTGAAACAAGTGTCTAACGCTCTCCCAGGCTGCATTTATTGTTTTAAAAATAACAACAGTTATAAAAACAGTAATATTGTGAAACAATATTAAAATAAGTACTTAAAATAAGTGTTTCCTATTTGAATATATTATAAAATGTAATTCATTTCTGTGATGGCAAAGCTGAATTTTCAGCATCATTACTCCAGTCTTCAGTGTCACATGACTCTTCAGAAATCATTCTAATATGCTGACTTGCTGATCAAGAAACTTTTTTTTATTTATTTTTTTATTATGAATGATGAAATGATGAAAACAGTTGAGCTGCTTAATATTTTAGTGGAAACTATAATAATTTTTTTTCAGGATTCTTCAATGAACAGAAAGTTAAATAGAACAATTTATTTGAAATAGCAATATTTTTTATCAATTTAATGCATCTTTGCTAAATAAAATAATTTATTTCAAAATAATCTATCTGATCACAGATGTTAGAACTCTCTATAGTCTACAGTATATAGCAATAACGCAAAATGCAGTCCAAATACACATAAATTTGAGATGCACTCTCTAAAAAATATCTTTTCAACTTCTGTTTTGACTCGTAATCTGGTTTTTAGAATGCTTAGGGTTTTGTTTTGTTTTTGTTTTTTTGTTTTGTTTGTGGAAAGCAAAACAAGGACAATTATAAAAATTAAATTTTCTGCGGTGCATATGTGCGACTACATCTATGTAAGCCACAATGACACAACTAAGATAGTAGCACCCCATGGAGGAAAACAAGGAATTATTAGTGTGTGTGAGCCTGAGTGTGAGTGGTGAAAACGAGATAGTGTTTCTCTGCGTGTGAGAGAGAGAGAGAGACTAATCCGCACAAACAGGATTGAGCAGTGAAAACCAGCTGCTGCCACAGGCATTGCACCATGGGATACAATAATGGGGTTTCATTACACTGCAATTTCTCTTAAATAAGCCTTTTCATCTTTTATGAGCTCAATTTCCCCAGCAGAGAAATAACACTGGAAGAGAGACTTGTGCGAGCCGGTGTACATATGGACACGTATGTAAGAACACAGACGGGGCTGATGAAAAAATAGATACAGAAGAATAAAACCCCAAACACCCTAGCAACCAGTCAGAACACCCTAGCAACAACCCTTAATACCCAAGTAACAATGAGCACCCTAGCAACCATACTGAAGACACAAACAACAATGAACACCCTAGCAACTATCCCAAACACCCTCAGCAATCACTCAAAACACTACATCAAATGCCAGAGCACCCTAGAAACCACCCAGAATCCCTTATCAACACCATGGCAACAACCCTGAACATCTTAGAAATGACCCAAAACACCACAGCACCATCAGAACCCCCAAACAACAACCCTAAACACCCTAACAACATGCAAAATGTCCTAGCAACCACCAATCAACAAAATAGCAGAATTGCAAAAACATGCAGTGCATGATCAAACATTTAGGTGAGATAAATATATATTTTTGACAAATATCTAAAAAATGCCCCCCTCCACCCCTCAAATTAACTCTTTGCCCACCATTGACGAGTTATCTCATCTTTTACAAGAAAACTCCCCCCCCCAAAAAAAACGAGTTCCTCTTCAGGAACTCGAGCTGCGTCGGAAACGCTAGGGGAACGCCCTTCAGCGTGACGGGCTCTGAACCTTGTGTGTAATCAGACCAATAGATGGGCGAGACGTCACGGCGGGTGAGTGGAGGAAACCTTGGTTCTTGGCTCAGGGCCCGGTGCTGGGAGCTCCTTGTCGCCGCGTAACGCTAGCGACGGACGCGTCCCTCACCGGTTGGGGAGCGGTCATGAGTGGCCACCCTGCCCACGGTCTGTGGAGTGGTCGCCATCTCACGTGGCACATCAACTGCCTGGAGATGCGGGCCGTGCTTCATGCACTTCCTCCCAGACCAGATGTTCAAAATGCCTTAGAAACAACCCTGACAATGCTAGCAACACCTCAAACACCCTTGCAACATGCAGCACACCCTAGCAACCACCCAAAACATCATAGCGATTAGAGCCCGACCGATATATCGGTTAGCCGATATTATCGGTCGATATGAGCATGTTGCCAATATAACGGTATCGGCGAATATGCTGCCGATATGAAATTTTTTTTTTACAGAACATATAACGCAGATTAAATCCTTCTGAATTACAAATGCTAATGTCTTTTTTTCCTAAGGACATTTATTTTATTTTATTTTATTTTTATATTTCAATTTTTCAGCTTAAGCTAAATAGTGTACACATTTATCAAAAAGAAATAAAAAAGGACAAAAAGAAATGAAAAAGGATAAAAAGAAACAGCAACTGAACCACAGATCAAGGCCTATACAGAAAAATTGAAAGAGTAACTTAAAGAACAAAACAAAAAGGCGAGAGAGAGAGAGAGAGAGAGAGAGAGAGAGAGATAAAGAAATAAATAGAGAAGAAAAGGTCTGGATGAGGGATAAAAGATGGCAGTAAAGCACGACACTATGAGATGTGTGTAATGAAAACCAGTAAGCTTTCAGCAGTGAGTAGATTAGCGCAGTGGCACTGAAGCCAATATTCCACCCTAATGAATTGGAAACGGGCGAAAACTTCCCATTGTGGAGCACTGAAATATCCCTCATGTTTCTGACAGTGGTGGAAAAGAGAGGATCAGTTATCGGGGTCATCCGTGGTTAATACTGGGAAATGTGTAGCTATAGGGCTTTATTTTGCAATCGGTTTTTACTGTGTTCAGATATACAGAGCAAAATCTTTAAAAAAGGTCTTCTAGGTCTCAGTATAACCTTTAATCTTTGTTTATAAGGCTTTAATGCACAATGTCACCTCAAAAACCTGTCTTATTCACTAACCACCCACAATCCAAGTTAACCAAGCGCTAAATGCACTGCAATAGCTCTGTATTGAAATTAAGTCATTATCAGCACAGAGTCTGTACAATCTTAGTAGAGATTATTATTTTTTTGATTATTTTGTAGGTTGTTTTTGGTGGAGGTGGTGTACGTGTGTTTCCATACCTAAATCCATGCTCTTGGAGGACTTGTTGGTGGGGTAATCTGGGTTGTTCTGTCGTTGAGGGTTTTGTTGGTTGGTGGGGTGGATCATATATGAAACAGGCTCCATTTCAGCCCTACAAGACACATATCACACTTTTTAAAAGCTATGCATTCTCTGCTGATTCTATAATAAGCATAAAAAACACACCACCTCTCAAATGTTTGGGTGTAAAATGTTTTTGAATGAAGTATTTTAGTACTATTTTTAAATACTATTATAATTTCAAATAACTGTTTTTTTTATTTGAATATATTTTAAAATGTAATTTATTCTTGTGATGTAAAGCTGAATTTTCAGCATCATTACTCCAGTCTTCAGTGTCACATGATCCTTCAGAAATCATTCTAATATGCTGATCTGCTGTTCAAAAAAACATAGCAAAAGAACAGCAATTATTTGAAATAGAAATCTTTTGTAACATCATAAATGATTTTACATTTGAATTTATATTAAAAAAAAACTTACAGACACCAAACTTTTGAACGGTAGATAAAAATAGTCAATTATTCAATATGCAATAATATACATTGAACTAATTCAATTATTTACAACCAACATTCATTTCATTTATGTCCACTTATCCTGTAAATAAATGTTTCTCTGTGTGTGTAAACAAATATATAAGTGTACGTGGATAACATGTGCAATTTGACCGAATATTTGATGGTACAACTAGATAATGGCATAAATAACTCTTCTGCATGGTATCTTTCTGTTTTCAAGTCTTTGAAACAAGGCTTCAGGACACAATACTGAGCACTGATCAAAGTACCAGATTATTTGGTTTCACGATAAGAAATGTATTATCTCCAACTTTACTCTGAGCACAATAACTAACCGATCTTGTTGGTGTTTGTGCGGAGGGTTTGTTTCCAGCAGGTCCAGATCAGAAGGTGGAGGGGGGAAACCGTCTTCATCGTAATCTTCCTCCAGAAGTTCCTGTCGTCCACCATGGGATCCGTGCAGAGCTGCTTGGAAATATGAGTTTTAAAGTTATATACCATTATTAGAGCTTATGTTCGTCACACAAAGCCATTGTTTTGCAACAGAAGACTCATGTTTTTGTCATTTTTAGTTTTTTAGTTCACTTCTATTGTATGGGAAACAGTAATGTACAATATAATTTTGTGTTCCACTGAGAAATAGAAAGTCATACAGGTTTAAAATGACAGGAGGATGAGTTATTTCTGAATGAAAGTCCTTCCATTATGGGGAATAAGACACACTTGACCACGTTCATGGAGTTTTGAATCATCTAACGTGTGAGAAACACATTGAGACCTTTCTCAATGACCACACAACGTTCTGATCAATGTTAGCAGCACTAGTCTGAAATTACGACAGCACTAGTCTCCATTACGACTCAATTTTCTGCACTACTGTCCCCGTTTCTTCCACCATTTAGCCATTTATCGTAACGTGAGTGCAGAGTGACTGTGTCATATATATGCAGTGACATGAAATATTAATGCTGGTGCTGGCAAAAACATGTGATTAAAACTACACTTGTACGCCGAGTTAGGTGTTTTACATTTTTTAGATTCTACCAAATCTAACTGCAGCGAATGTGGAAAGCAATCTGAATTTGAAATGAGATGTGTGTAAATATCACATCCCTCTTTGTGCGACTAAAGTACAGTCACATACTTTGACGGACAAGAGACGCTAATCAGTAAACAATGGTTTCCCAAAAAACACGGGAAAAAGCCTTTTGTGTTGGCACGGCAACTCTCTGGAGAATCGCCGGGAAAGAATAGTGTGAATTTAAAACAGTTTGTTATCCGTTCTCGAACGCTCGGCACAATTGCAAGTATGCTAATAAGGCCCACTTAGAATCCATTTCATCAGCTTAATGATTTCAAGGTCAGGCCGCATTGCATAAAAGCAGAAGGGAATGTAGCAAAAATATCGTCATTGGCTTTTTCATCCCTATTGATGAGATGGGCAGATATCCAACTTGTAGAAGTCGAAAAAGCTAATGGAAAGCTACGCTGGCATGGAAAATGAGGCGACAGAGAAAATGAACTCATTTTTTCCCCTTACAGAGAAGCAAAGCACTCTTCACATGGTGTTGATGATGAACAAATGCTCATGCTTTCTTTTGTTGAGCACTAATCAATTTCATTTGTTTCTTTGACAGTGAGAGAATTTGGATGAAAGCACTTAACATTACATAAAAGCAATTACTTTTATCATTTGGTGTGCATTTAAGAAAGCAATCAACAAGTTAAGATGCATTCACACAGGACATGATTTGGCGACCACCAATGGAATCCACCACATGATCCAGTTGGATTCTGCAGCTGACTGCGAAGTAGGAATTAATAGTACAGCAACTTTATGTCACGACCTAGAGCAATTTAATAAGTGGCAGTGTGTACTTACCAGAAGAAGGCTCGTACATACGACTGCTTGCTGTGGATGGTGGTACGGAACTGTTGGTGTGGTTGCTGTTAAGAAGATGATGAACAGGAGAGTCGTTTCTGGTGGCAGTTTGACTGCTTTCTTGATTTTCCTAAAGAAGAGGGTGAAAAGTTGTAGAGAATACATTTTAGCATCCAAAAAATCAATGAAACATTGATCTGGAAGATGCTGATTGGGAAAACAGTCTTGACAACAAATATGGACATTTTAAAAGCATGTTGACCAACTCCCATATTGGGTTCATGCAGTCAGAAAGTCAACAAGTGGAACATCTGCCATGCAGCACAGAAAACAAGGTTAAGGAAATGGACGTGATTTGGGTGTACTGTATATAATTACACACAAAAAAAATCATAATTCTGTTGTTTACTTATCCTTAACCTTTTTCTACACTTGCTTGACCTTTCTTCCCTGAAACACACATTGAAATTTGCATTCAAGTATACTCAAATATGGAGAGCAAATACTCATAATAAATACTTTGTTTTGTGTTTTTTTTTACTGCCATCAAAAGTTGCGCAACATGTCTTGCTGCGTCGTATCTGAATGTAAGCAAAGTACACAACCATTCAAAAGTTCAAAAAGATATTAATACTTGAATTCAGCATGGATGCATTAAATTGATCAAAAGCGGCAGTAAAGACATTTCTAATGTTATAAAACATTCAAATAAATACTGTTCTTTAGAGCTTTCTATTCATCAAAGAATCCTGAAAAATCATGATTCCCACAAAAATCAGCAGCACAACCATTTTCAACAGTGATATTAACAAGAAATGTTTCTTGACCAACACATTAGCATATTAGAACGATTTCTGAAGGATCTTGTGACGATGAAGGCTGGAGTAATGAAAACTCAGCTTTGCATCACAGAAATAAATTACATCTTAAAATATATTCAAAAAGAAAAGTTATTTTAAATGATAATAAATTTCACAATATTATGTTTTTTTAGATATTTTTATTTATCAATTAAATGCAGACTTGGCGAGCATACAAGACAAAATCTTGGGGGGAAAAAAACATTTCTGAATGGTAGCGTACAATTGTGCACATTTTACAAGAAAAACTGTAGATACTAAAAAAGAAAAAGATTTTCTGTGAGAGAACAACCCTGGTATATGTATAATATAATATAAATACTGGGGGGGGGGGGGGGG
>NW_015505551.1:638986-673555 GCF_001515645.1 Sinocyclocheilus grahami
AATGCTGAAACGGAACTGTAAATGACAAATAGATAAAAGCAACCATATGACATAGTTAGAAGTATTCATAAGCCAAAGGCATTCCCGTCAGAGAGTACTAGTCAAGACAGATACGGAAACATGTGTCAATATGAAGACGTGAGACCACCGAATGATGCGTCCTTATAGATTCTTCTCAGAAGACAAAGAAGCTAAAGCTGTCACCATCTGGGTGTCTCCAACCCCGAGGGGGAATGCCATAGACTTTATACTGTCATACAAACCACATGCTACACACACAAACACGCTACTCACGGTAAAAAAAGAAGAAGAAAAAAAGCCCAGACTGACTGGATGGACATGAAAGGTATTAGGATATCACCATATCAAAGTGTGCTTAAATGCATTCACACCGTACTATTCCGCATGACGAAAAACAGATGAAAGCCTTGTTCTTTTGTTCCGGCGTTAAGCCTCAGTTGGAGGACAGTCATTAGTGGGGATGATGGCTCTTTACATGTGGAAATGTCATTCTTGTCATCTGCCTCCTGCTCGCTGTCTTACAGGACGCACAGGAATCATCAATGGACCAAAGGACTGATTCTCAAGCTCTCTTTCTCTTCAGAGGTTGTTTCTCATGAAAAACATTACTCTAAAACCTGAGACTAAGCAACACTTTTTCTGTCTTTCACTGTGATCAGTGCCTTGACAACAGTTGACGTGTTATATGCATGTGTCTAACACATAAATTGAGAGCTGGCAGGAAAATATCAAAAGATACTTGAAGAATGATGGGACAGCAACTGCAAGAATCCAGACGGAGGGAAACTAAAAAGGAAAAGTCAATTTAAACAGTCGATATTATTGATTTACGTGTTCACCTCCCACCGACTCCAACCGCTGCATCGACCTTATTAGTGGGGCTTGTTAAGCCAAGGATCACTATTACTATTGCTCACACTAATTTGAACAAACCGCTGACCACTAATCTTTGGTGCAAAACACATGCAGCACTATTTGTTAAACACACATGAATGACGTCTCAAAATGTGGGATTTATTGAGAACAACAAATTTAGCCTTAATCAACCTATTTATAAAAAAATTATACAAAAATAACAATTCTCAAGACACCTTGAGCAACCCAGAACAACCTCGCAACCTAACATAGCAGTGTTTTAAATTACATGGCAACCACATTACAGCACAATAGCCCAAAACTCTGTAGCAACTGCATAACAACACATTTAAACCACTCTAAAAACACGGCAAATGCACAGCAACACCCAGGCAAACACCTACAATACCCTAGCAACCACATAGCAACGTGCTAAAAAAATCTCAGAACACAGCAATGCGCTGGAAACATTCAGAACACCTTGCCAACCGTATAGCAATGTATTAAAATAAATGCATAGCAACGCCCTAGCAACCACCCACCACCCACACCCTAGCAAAAAATATATACCCTATCAGCTAGCGCTGTCATGATTAAAAAAAATTCAGCATATACCACAGGGAAAACTGACACAACATTAAGAGCATAAAATTTGAACAGTATCTAAATTTAATTAATAATAATAATAATACTTATACTAATATTAAAACTAATAATAATAATTCAATATCATTAGACAGAAATATATTACTATTGTAAAAGTTTCACTGTACAATTATTTTACTTTACATTGCAGTAGTAAAATTACAACATTTATGAGCTTAAGGACTTTAACTCTCGCAAGTAAAGATGTTATTTTGGCTAAAAACTGCAGGAAAGTCTTTTAAGTTTCTGTGAGAACAAGTTTACAAATGCTTCTCATTACAAATCTAGCTGTAATCATCTGTCTACAAAAAAATAAATAAATAACTGGCACATGCTTAATTTCCAAATGCATATTGAACACACAGCAAATGCAGAGATGCTGTTCGCTGCATTTGCTATGAGTCTGCATAACAACGAATTAGCCGCCACCCAGAACACACTAGCAACTGCATAGCAACACCCTGACAAGCATTCACAGCACACTAGCATCTGAAGACAATGTCAAAGTCTAATTTCTCTTTGCATCAGTCAATATGTCTGTAACATGACCATTTTCTCATTCATTTAAATATCACCTCCACAACACACACACACACACATACATGTACACACAACAAGAACCTCTCTGACATCTTCAAAGGCTATGCGCTGCATGTCTTAATCAGACAACAATCACAAGGGAGCTTTGGTGTACAGTCGAAGACAAAGAACCAACAAAGCAGCCTCTGGAACAAGACCCTAAACCCACGGACGTCTCCACCCCCTCCACACACGAGCAGCAGTGAGGGTGAGCCGAGGTTAGGGACCCTCAGGGTAGCCCCGGGCTGCCTTTCATTAAAACCTAAAATTTGCCTTTTATTCAAGGAACCCATGGTGTAATCTGATTAACTTGCCGAGTAAGAGGAGATCCGGCGAGGTAACGAGATTAGACAGCAGACAGGGTGGAGAAACAGGAAAGAGAAGAACATGGAGGACGGAGGAACAAAGATGGTGGTTTCACATGAAATCACTCTAAAGTACATTACTGTTCAAGAGTTTGGGGTCCAAAAGTTTGAAATAATTTTATAAGTAATGAATACTTTTATTCAGAATGAATGCATGAGAGGGATCAAAAGTGACAGTAAAGACAATTATAATGTTTCTATACATATTTTATTTTTCACAAAATATTACGCAACACACCTGTTATATATATATATATATATATATATATATATATACACAGGTGCATCTCAATAAATTAGAATGTCGTGGAAAAGTTCATTTATTTCAGTAATTCAACTCAAATTGTGAAACTCGTGTATTAAATAAATTCAATGCACACAGACTGAAGTAGTTTAAGTCTTTGGTTCTTTTATTTGTGATGATTTTGGCTCACATTTAACAAAAACCCACCAATTCACCATCTCAACTAAATAGAATACTTCATAAGTGGCATGGAGGTGATCAGTTTGTGGCACTGCTGAGGTGGTATGGAAGCCCAGGTTTCTTTGACAGTGGCCTTCAGCTCATCTGCATTTTTTGGTCTCTTGTTTCTCATTTTCCTCTTGACAATACCCCATAGATTCTCTATGGGGTTCAGGTCAGGCGAGTTTGCAGGCCAATCAAGTAAACAAAAATGTTTATTTTGGATTAGATTAATCGCGATTAATCATTTGACAGCACTAACTTATACTTGCATACATATACATACATTTTTTTAACTAAAATGTTGAAATCAAAAAATTAATCAAAAGTTACGTATTTTGTCTTGAATTTAGGAACCAACCCATTAAGTTTTGTCCACAAACACTTTTGATTCTCTAACCTCCCACTCATTCTCTTATCACTCAGCTCTTTCTGAATGATTAATGGCATATTGATCGCTCTGTCTGCATGTGATTAATGAGGAATACATCTCAGAGACATATCACCTTCTATTGAGCGCTATTACCGCCCGCATGATCACCATCCTTCCACCACCAGATTGGGTTGAGGATAAGCTAATGCTCCCCAATAACACTCCACCCACCCAAAGTCAGACCGCTGAAGGTGGAGTCAATAACTATTTGTCTTCATATTCATTGGATGGTGATGAGGAGCTGCCAGAATTGATGAACCGTCCCAGTTTAACCTTGGATACAAAGACTCCAAAACTCAAACCCAGCTGTATTTGACTATTTCTAAGCATTCAGAAACCTTAGAATGTGACCTCTGAGGATTGAAAGCAAAACTTCCATCAGAAAAAAAAAAAAAGATTCTGCTATTATCTCTTGGCTGAAAACTGACATTTTAGTGAGCTGCTGACTCATGGAAATGGATTCTCATTTCCAATAAATTAGCCTTAACACTACTTCCCATAATAGAAAGGGGGAAAAAACTTACACTGAATAACTCTATTTCTGAAAAATATGCAAAAAATATGCTTAGATAACAAACACACCAATTTTCTGATATGATCAGCATTGTTCCATAGACTACTGGAGTTCAGAAACGTATCCATTATCAATTAACCATATCGTTTTAGCTGACTCAATTTTTTTTTCATGTGAAACCACCTCTATTATCAAAGATATCGTCATGCAGGTTTAATACACCAACCGACAACTGCTTAAACTTACCACCACATTAACAAAAGGGGGACCCCAGTGAACATGGCGGACCCCCTGAAACACAGAGACATGTAAAACTGACAAAATTAAAAGAACGCCAAACTTCTGTGCTTGTGTGCCATTAATTCAAGCACAAACTAAACAAACTCATGAGTAGAATTATATACATTAAATGTCTCAAACATATATTTAGTGAAAATGTACAGGTTTACATGGCATATTTTAGCTTTATGAGAATGTAGACTCAAATGAAATGCACTGATACGATGAAGTGCAGTGCTTCTCAGATTTTGGTACATAAATTGTATTTAAATTGTACTGTTTGAAATAGTTTTTCATGCTTTCTAATTCTTAAATATAATGATAAATACATGTTAGGTTACTTAATATCCACTTTATTATTTTATATTTTTGTTAATTTCAAATTAATTTGATCTGGTATAGCACTACCACTCAAAAGTTTGGGGTCGATAAGATGTTTCTGAACAAAATCTCTTATTTATTAGATCAAAAATACAGTAAAAATAGTAATATTGTGAAATATTATTACAATTTAAAATAACTGTTTTCTATTTGAATATATTTTAAAATAAACAGTAAAAGTCTTTACAGTCACTTTTGATCAATTTTATGCATCCTTGTCGAATAAAAGTATACATTTCTTTAAAAATAAATAAATCTTACTGACCCCAAACTTTTAAACGTATTGTACATATTACATTAACAAGTTCAATACAGCATGACTGTGAAAACTGGATAAATCTCTCAATAAGCGAAAGAAAGAGATGAATGACACCACATGCCCTTTACAGAATAAACAGAAAAGATCCAAGAAGAAAAGCCCAGAGGGTTAAAAGGAAACTGAGTGCATGCAAAGATTTAAGAGTCTTTTATTTGAAAAGAAAACTTCAGCCATACAAAAAACAATGCAAAAGAACAGCAGACATGGACAATTAGATGTTCTATTAATAAGTGAAAACAGTAAATGAAAATGCAAGCATGTGCACAATGTTAGTACAAAAGCAGAAAGCAGGAGAGAAGAACAAGAACTTTCTCATGAAGTCAAAGAAAAACAAGGAAAAGAACAATCTTCAATGTGTCAAAAGAAAATGTTTCTACAATGATTACATTTCAAGGACTTCCTCCCCAAATGTCCATAACAACACTGCAATGCCTCAAATGACAACTCAATCAAATATTTTCAAGAGCTTTGTTTAGGAAAATGGGCTGTTTGGCTTTTTTAACCAGGAACATTTTTTACCTATTGACAGATTTTTTTTAACCAGAAGCCTATTTTTCTGTTCCTTGTAGGATAACAACAGTACTTTAAAGCTCAATTTAAATCTTAGAATCATGGGGATATTAAAACCATTATCCCTTTTTAGCCAAAGCATATGTGTGTATTTCCTTGTGCACAATAACTAACATTCAGAGGTCACCTGAGAGCCTGTGATGCCGATAGTGGTGATACCAGTGGGCTACAGCCAGGGACTCGGGTTCAGAGGCCCTGCGGGGAAGCGCTCTGTAGTGGTGCACATGGCATACCTGTACAGGCGAGTGCTCCAGAGTACGCAGAACCACCAACTGGATGGTTCCTCTGAGGTTCCCTTCAGTCGACATGGAGCGGCGCAGGGTTTCCATGGCATCATGGTTGGAGCGTCCGAGCAGAGATTCGCTATTAACAGCTATCAGTTGGTCATTGATACGCAAGCGACCGTCCTGCAAACAAAAGAAGTCAAACACCAATGTTACATGTACAAGCCACTGAGAATTTACAGAAGTTTAACCTCTGTGAAAAAAAAAAAACCTTTATAAAAAGTTGTCAGCTAGTAGCTACACTAAACCTTGCCTAAACGAGGAGCAAATAATTTTAAAGGTCTTACTTGTTTATTAGTTTTATTATTTGGATTATTGCATTCCAAATTACAGTACTAGTTATAGACAGATTAATTGATTAAAACGCTTACATTTTTACTATAATACTAATATATGTACAGAGAGAGAGAGAGTAGGTAGATATATAATTTACCTATATATTCAGTTAAATACAAAAAAACTAAACAACAAATCATAGTACTAATTATACATGCATTAACCAGAGTAAAAGTGCTTAAACTTTTACTATAATAAAATATATATCTTTTACCTATAGATTTAGTTTGCATTTAAAATTAAATATAAAAAACTAAACAACAAATCATAGTACTAATTATACATGCATTAACCAGAGTAAAAGTGCTTAAACTTTTACTATAATAAAATATATATATTTTACCTATAGATTTAGTTTGCATTTAAAATTAAATATAAAAAAATCCAAAATTAGTCAAAAAAATTAAATACAAAACACACACACACACACACACAAAAACAAACAAATAAATAAAAATACAATTCAGTGGTAGTAAAACAGACTAACCGCATTAAAACCATTTACATTTCTGCTATAAGGTATATAATGTATCAATAAATACACTGAATTTAAAAATGAAATATTAAATCATGTAACACAAAAATCATATCATAGTACTAGTTATAGGCAGATTAATCAGTTTAAAAGCTCTTACATTTTTATTATTTCACTATAATATTATAAAATAATATAAAAAAAACTTCTAACACTAGCGTTCTCTATTCTTTTTCTAGTCTACTGTACTAGTTTTCTTCTTAATTAGAATTTTAAAAAATAACAACTTGACCATCTAACACTAGCTCTATCTATTCTATTTCTTTCCTATCAACTTTTTATAATTTTTTTTTATAATAAAAAAAAACCTTACTACATGTACTGCATTAGACTAACCGGGACTTGTCACAGCCCTTATATATTGTTGCTCTTTTCTTGGATTGATTGCTTCTATTGTCCTAATTTGTAAGTTGCTTTGGATAAAAGTGTCTGCTAAATGATTAAATGTAAATGTAATAAGAAAAATAATTCTATATATTCACAGTAGTATTTAGATGAATTAATTATTTAATAGTATTTACTTAATTAAGAATAATAAATAGGTTCCAAATACAGCATTAAAGTTAAAGATACTTTTAGTCTGATTTGTGAATGAATTGTTCTTTTGAATATGTTATTTTCAATTAACCACCACTATATTTGGGAGGGGGAACTGTTACTAAAAAAGTATTTTTGTTTTTTTTTGACACTGACTGAATTATTGTGACACTGAGGCATGTAGTTAAGTTAGGACAACCGCTACTTTTAGCTAGCTACTCCCAACACTAAAGCCCTATAGTGTGATTTAAAAACATTTATGCAGTGTAGCCTCACTGTTAAATGTTTAACGCATCCCACTATGAATTCAGATACAATTACAGATGCATATCATTAGCGTGAAAAGGCCAGGCCGGAATGAATTGGATTAAGGTTCACAGCTGTGGTTTCCTAAATAAAACTCAGCTGAGGAGGAACAAAAGAGATTAGCAGCTAAAAGCCACTGGAGCCACTAAAGACTCCTGAGAGTCTGTGTCACAGCGGATGATCCTGACCCCCGGGCGAGGTCACTGACCGCAGACCACCGATACCGCCCTGGGAGGGGGTCTCCGGCAGATCGGACCCAAACACTTGTTCCCATCTTTTGAGAAAATATTCTAATGCAGACACTCTGGAAGCTCACAACCCAAGACGGCCTACAACATGTTTGAATTAATTAACTGGCAGAATAACTGTATTACGATAATTTATTCCAGAAATTAGGATGCCGTTTTTAAAATGCATGCCCATTTGATCTCAATCCTGGAGTGTAAATGCTAGAGGAGCAACAGAAAAGCGAGTGAGAGTGATAAGGGTGAACGTCAGAAGTCAAATGAAGAGCTCAGCCTCTGAAAATATCTATTTCTTTGAGCGTCTCTCTGATGGATGCAGCTTGCTCTCTGAGCCCACTCTCCACTGGAGTGCTGATAGGGGCCAGAGACGCAGCTCCACCCGCGAGCCCACTCTTGATTACACTGCTGATAGGAGACAGTAGATGTGCCCTTACCTACACACAGACACGACACCTGCTGCCTGGTTGGACTGATTGAGGAGAGGAGAGGAGTATTCATATTTCTGTAACAGCATTTGGTGAGGTTCACCTATAATATCCCAAACCACAAAAAAAGGCTACAAAAAAGGCCACTTTTCATCATTCATCTAATTTTTTTTGTGGTTTGAGGCCACTTTGGGTGAATCACAATTACCATAATACAGTATTTTCTACATAGCAAGCCAGGTTTGTATTGCTTCCCTAATCATAGTACTAGTTACAGACAGATCAATCTGACAATATTTGGACCGATTAACTTTGACCGAAAACTATGCCTTATCAATGTGCATTTTCGTATCGATGTAAAATATTGTTTTGTGAATTTCTTATTAATATTACGTAAATCAAAAGTTCAATTTGAATTTAAATCATTTTAAAGGGATAGTTCATCCAAAAAAGAAAATTACCCCATGATTTACACACTAGGTGTATATGATTTTCTTCTTTCAGACAAATACAATCGGTGTTATAAAGAAGAAAGTCATATCCACCTAGGATGGCTTGAGGGTGAGTAAATCGTGGGGTAATTTTCATTTTTGGGTGAATTATCCCTTTAAATTAGTTAATGCAATAGCTAATATGAAAAAAACAATGAACAATTTTTACCATATTTTTTTTAATAAAAATAACATTAACTGATTTCAGTTTATTAATCTAACATTAATTTCTACAAATAAAAAATATTAAATAAAATAATTAAATAAAACTAATATATTTTAACATTTTTAACAAGCTGCATAAACAATAAGGTATGATGAACAATATTGTGTTTATATATTTATAATAGTAAATGCATTTATTTAATTTTTAAAGGTTTTTAGTCATGTGTAATGAACAACAGTATATTTTAGTAGTGTATTATGAACTGCAGTATATAACTGCATTTAAATCAGAACTGTATGCCATTCTGTAGTGACATACACAGGATTGGAGCGACTTTCATGACTGAAGCTCTCCGATGACTGGACGTTGGATGAACGAGCTGCTCTTTACCTTGTGTGCGGCGCCGCCGTGGATGATGGACTTGATGAAGATGCCCAGGTCGTCTCCAGTCTCTCGAGACTTATTACCCTTCAGACTGACCCCTAGACCAGCTGAGCCCGAGTCATTCAAAGGAACTTCAAACATCAGCTGCTCCCGCCCATCCTCAGACAGAAGCGGACCTGATGGCTCTCCTTTCTGCAAATAACACACACACACACACACACACACATACACTTAGGTCAGTATCTCAGCTGACTTTCCAAACCAAGTAAATCTTAGCATGTATCCCAGTTCAGCTACAGTGGGGGAAATATTTATTTGATCCCCTGCTGATTTTGTAAGTTTGCCCACTTACAAAGAAATGAATGGTCTGTAATTTTTATGGAAGATTTATTTTAACAGATATATCAACCAAAAAATCCAGAAAAAACACATTATATAAAGGTTAGAAATTGATTTGCCCCACTGACTACAACTGCATTACTGCACATGTAATTTTTGCTTGCGTTTACAGACTACGAGATGAGTCGAAATTATTGTCAATGGTAATCAACGTCATGTCACAGATGCAGTCGATAGAGTATTGCAGTCGATAGAGTATTGAACATGGAACACATTTCAATAAGATAATGGATGTAGTTAGATGAAAATCTTGAGATGAAGGAGCATTACAGTTTAAAAGTTTAGGGGGCAGTAAGATAAAAAAAAAAAAAAAAAGTAAGTAGTTTATTATGCCCAACAAGGCTGCAATTATTTGATAAAAATTTAGTATTTTAAGTAGTAATATTGCAATATATTATTCAAATTTCAAATAACTGCTTTTTGTATGAATATATTTTAAATGTAATTTATTCCTGTGATGTAATGACAAGCTGAATTTTCAGCATCATTACTCCTGTCTTCAGTGTCACGTGATCCTTCAGAAATCATTCTAATATGCTGATTTGTTGCTTAAGAAACATTTCTTACTATTATTAATGTTGAAAACAGTTGCTTAATAGTTTTGTGGAAACTGTGATACATTTTTTTCAGGATTTTATTTTATGTATAAAACAAAAAAAAAACAGCATTTATTCAAAATAGAAATGTTTGTAACATTCTAAATGTCTTTACTGTCACTTTTGATCAATTTAATGCATCCTCACTGAATAAAAGTACTAATTTCTTTCAAATAATGCAATAAAGTGTTTATTTTAGATATGGATCCCAGCTATATAAAGTAGGATTAGGACGGAATGAATGCATGTCTAATGGAGAGGCAGGAAACACGTTGGGGGTCATTTGATTTGAACGTGAAAGGGTGAGATCATGAGAACGTGTCAGTTCAAAAGGAAACATAAAAAGCTTTTGTCAGAGATTCATTTAGGAGGGAGGGGTTTGGGAACAAAATGTAAGACTAATAACTCAATATTGAACACATTTACACACACACAACTATCCAAACATTTCACTTCTCTTTTTGCATTCTTTGACTCCTAAACATCCTATCAAAGAGATCAAGGGTGTCAGTGCCATGGTCTTTGACCTTTTCTCCACATCACGTCCTTCTTCTATCCACTATCACATCAATAAAACATGGCAAAAAGACCTAGAATAAAGTGCAATGCCTAAATGTGACTGACATCCTCCTGGAAACCACATTAAGCAACAGCATTAGCCTGTTTCTAAGCTACTGTGGAAATGGGCCAGAGGAAAAAGAAACAAAAATGACTTTGTAGGAGCACAGAGTTGGGCAAAAAGCATTAAGTAAGAGCTAACGATGAAAAATAGGAGGGCCAATGGGGCAAAGCTTCAAGTAGTCCTTTTAGCGCGTCCTCTTACTGAAGATAATGTGTCGTACATGGCCTGAGGCGGACAACAAATCAGAGTTTTAGCACACAATAAAAGACCTGTTTGTAAGTGAGGTCAAACTTTGGTCCCAGCGAGAATATCAGATTGTCTGATGCCGCTCTGGTGGTCCTATCGACACTTGAGGTCCAGGCTTCACATGAAGACCTCCTGAGGGCAAATACACACTAATATGCTCTCATACATACAATATGACGGACTGTTTTAACTAAAGTACATGAGTAAAAGCTGGCAAAAAAGGTCAGCGGCACTATAGAGTAAAAAAGGATCCATGTCGGGAATAAGCGGAGTGAGTTAAACAGCATTGACAGATAAGCACAGGCCTATGGGCAATGCAAATAAAAACCACCATATTTGGGCACCTGCAACTCTAAATTAATAACAGTATTAACATTAGAATTAGTAATTAACATTAACTGCTACTGCTACTACTACTATTCTTATTAAAACATGAAAAATAATAACATAATAAACAATTAATATTAATAGGTTAAACAGAAATTAATAACTGTATTAATAACAATTAACATTAATAAGATAACAAATTATAATATTAATATGAATGCTTTTATTAATATTAATCTCACTTAATTGCCAATTGATATCATTATTACATTCATATTAACTGATAATATTATTAAGTATTAACATTAATAAGATACTAATGGACTGGATACTAATATTGACACTAATAGGAATTCATTTCAGTATTAAGAGTAATTCATATTGATATAAATTGATAACATTATTATTTGTTTAATATTAATACTACTTAATATGTAATAACTATAATATAATACATCATTAATATCAACAGTAACAAACATTATCCCTTCTTTGTCTTCTTCAAATAATAATAACAACAGTAATAATAATAATAATATCAAATTAATACCTAATAGGAATAAACATTATTAACATCACACTAGTAACTGATATTAATATAGGATAATATATTATAATAATATGAATTAACATTTAACTTAAAATCCATTAATATTAACTGAAAATATTAATATTAAAAAATGTTATCAACATTAATATTACTAATAAAAAAATAAAATTATATATATATATATATATATATATATATATATATATATTTGAGGAGAAACACCTCAGACAAAACTGATACATCAATGAAACATAACTGAGATATTCTTAGCAAAAACATTTTCCATTTTACAACATCTGAGCAACACTATTTTCCTCTTGTTCTGGAAGCAGTCTCATAGCACCCCAACAACTTCACAAAGAAAAGATATGCGTCACAAAAACCAAACTTCAGTCTACCGCACTAATCGTGAAACTACAGTGTGATTCACACCGTATTTTGAGAGGAAGTCTTTGTATCATTTACACAAAAACAATCCATGGGAAATGTGTTTTGATGCCCTGGTTAGAAGTCAATGCACCTTAACCCAGATACTGACCTAAATTAGAATTGATGTCAGAAGGCCGTTTGCTATTACATGAAAGCATCTACAGTTTTCAGATTACTCACAGCTTTTTAAAAAAGTCCACTGGGTTTGGAAAGAAGTGGCCGTGACCCAAATAACAAATATAATTAAATGGGTCATGACAAAGCAAGACACATCCTGTGTGTAGGAAGAGGAATTATTATTAAGACCATCTCAAGGACATCTAAACGCTCCATCAGCCCCATGGATGACCTCTCTTTCTGTGAGTGCAGCTGTGTGCAATGTGCTGTCTGACCCCTGTATCCTCGCAGAAATCTGAATCAAAGGGTGGAGAACAGCAGCTCAAACATCAAACTATCCAGGCCCTTCAGAGTCTAAATTATGACTGCAAATTAGTTACAAACATAAATATTCAGCTTTTACAGCAAATTTCCTGTGAGAATATCACATTACAGTGGTGGTATTAGATTCAATATACTCGGATAAACACATTGGTCGACTAAAGACTTGATTTTTAGATCATTTATCTTGAATATAGACTAAGTGTACTTTGTCTAGTGGAACACCACAAAAATCACTAAATATAGCCATGTTATTATTATATTAAAGACATTTTTGCAGTGCATGCTGGAACAGATCTAAATGCATGTCTAGTGGGCACAAAACATATTATATTACAATTTAATTTGATGTTTGGCTGATTTATTGCTGCAGGCTATCAGGTATAATTAATATGTTGCTGTAGACATTAATTTCAACTACTGCATTAATTTACCCTTGCAGTACATGACGAATTGATGCCAAATCCAGTCGGCTTAGCTTTAATGCAATGGTCATCTTTAGACATTTATAGTTTTCCAAAGCAATCTCATTAATATACATTTACAAAACAAGCCCACAAACTCTTGTATATGTCTGATAATTGAAAATGTATTTCTACACAACGATTCATATGCTGTTAACAACATTCCACAAGTTAATCAGATTACAAATATACAACGCATTTTAAATGCAAGAAAAGTGTTTGCTTTAATGTTTCAAATAACATTTGCGAAATTTAATTTACCCTTGCAGTACATGACGAATTGATGCCAAATCCAGTCGGCTTAGCTTTAATGCAATGGTAATCTTTAGACATTTATAGTTTTCCAAAGCAATCTCATTAATATACATTTACAAAACAAGCCCACAAACTCTTGTATATGTCTGATAATTGAAAATGTATTTCTACACAACGATTCATATGCTGTTAACAACATTCCACAAGTTAATCAGATTACAAATATACAACGCATTTTAAATGCAAGAAAAGTGTTTGCTTTAATGTTTCAAATAACATTTGCGAAAATAAAATGCCAAAATATGGGTGAAATAATGTCCCATCGTTATTCAGCTTAACAGATATATATTATGTACAAATGAAACATACTTAGTCTGACCTAGTGGTTTAAAAGATAGTGGCAATGTAAAATTGTCATCTAAAGATTCTTGAGATTTTTTTGGTATATGAGCTATTGTTGAAAATGAATGACATTTTAGTGGGTGTCTTTAGAAAAAATGGCAAGTAATAATTTTTTGCTCAGAAAAAAATATAATTAAATAGGACATTCTAATGTATTGTGGAAAAATTAAATCTGTATTAAAAAATATAAATATATACATAATTATAATATATATATATATATATATATATATATATATATATATATATATATATATATATATATATATATATATATATACTATTGCTTCATTCTCCTCAAAGCTCCTCAAAGGCTGATAATCCAGTACAATAACAAAATGTAAATTAATAAAAATGACTATGTTTTTTGGGAATTAATAATCAGCTCTGACCAGTGCAAGACCATCCTATGCCAGTTCATAACTAGCTAAGTGGCGTAAAATGGATTTAGATGGATTTTCCAGCAAGGCCGGGCGTTTTGGTGACACTCACTTTCACGCATCCAGGATGTCCAGTCACAGCGACCAGATCCCGAAGGGATTCAGTCAGAAAAACAAAACTTTAACTCTGTCAACAATCACAGGTCACGTGACTTATCCTTCACCAAACGGACACCGTGTAGCTGTTAACAGGATGGACATTTATGGTGTAAGCTAGTCTCCTGCCCAGAGATCTGCTGGATTCTAGCAGGCCGTTATAAAAGATGCTTTATTTTTGCTAATGGCTGATCATTAGCCAAATCCACCTTTGGGAATTAAGATGGTATATTTTGTGCTGACACTGAGTGGTGGACAGTGGGACGAATACTGTGTGAAGGTGGGAGTTTATGGAGGATATTTCAGGTTCGGATGCATTCATTGATTGGAATGAAATATAAACACACACTCACACACACTCACACACACACATTTTCATATCCTCTAAAAAGGCAGATGGTGAAATCTACTCAACACTGTCATTATATCTTTTCATACTCTTCCATTCTCTGAAAAAATATTTCTCCCGAGTGTGTCATTTTTCCTTTTTCCTGCAGTCGCATTTCTGCCATAATTTACCCTGGCTAAGCAGTGGCACAGCTAACCCACTTTGAATTTGAATAGGGTGGAAAAATGGAGGAGGTTTTTCTCTCTGAATAGATACTGCAGAGCAGCTCTTTATGATGCTTTTTGTTGCCTAACCAGAATTAATGGTCCAATAATAATCAGTGTCAATGACATACAGCTGCTCTTCTTGAACAGACAGCAAAGATTTAACAAAGTACAAAGCATCTAAATCCATAAATATACCCCAAATGTAACAATGCATGTCTTTAATTTTGCAACGCAACACACAATGTTTATATAACAAAAATAAATCATTAAATAATTAAATAATAATTAATACATTATAATAATTAAATATAATACTATTTGTATTTCTTTTTTTAAATAATACAATATCATTATAGATGATGAATACAATATATAGAATACAATATTATTTATTATAAAATAAAAAATAAATGAAATATATATTATATATGGCTCAAACAAGGTCTGTTGAATTTAATTAATAGAGCAGTTCTGGCCTGATATGTACAATCCTAGACATCAAAAACCTAATTGCGGAAGTATGAGAGAAATGTCTGCATGAGAGAAATGATGATTATGAATTGTTTGGCAGCCCACACATAACACATTTGCACGTGACCCAACTAAACCCGAAGCCTTTGATGAGCAGGCAGTACAGCGCAAATGAACTGAGGATAGACCACTGATCTATAACAGAAAACTGGATTGCTCATGACGTCATAAAAGTGAAGTCGCCGTGTCACATAACACATTTGCACGTGACCCAACTAAACCCGAAGCCTTTGATGAGCAGGCAGTACAGCGCAAATGAACTGAGATAGACCACTGATCTATAACAGAAAACTGGATTGCTCATGACGTCATAAAAGTGAAGTCGCCGTGCCGCCATATTGGTATCCCCTAGTATTCCCATACATTCTATTGAATTAACAGGAAAACGTACGATTTGAATGTGAAAACGAATCAGTGTTTTCATATCTGAAGTATCACTGTACATTCTTACAACGCAAACCTCCTATGCATGTAAATGGTTATTTGTTTAATGTCAGGAATTAAATAAATTAAGTCACATTCATATTCATTACAGAAGCGAACATGAATATGATAAACATAGGACGGACGAGATCCTCAACATATGTATTACAAATGAAAAAGTGCTCAATTTGAATAAACATTTATGCTTTGTGTAAGTGTACCTTAATTCACCTTCACTGTTTATGTAATTATGTTGTTTTATTGTTTTTATTCGTACAGTCGGCTATTTGCAAATGTTTTAACAATGATTCATTTTGATGCAGTTAATGATTTAAACGTTGGTTAAATTAATAATTAATTAAAAATACATACGTAACATTTTATTCCTAAATGGTTATGCTAGTAAAAGGCCACAGTAACTGTGTCAGCAACGATTTCAATGATTAACTATTTAACAATTTCAATATAGTGCTTATCCTGTCCGAAAAGACCATAAACATTGGAGATAATATCTGAAGTAACAATTAATTTACATACACATATCCTAAAAACTAATCCTGTGTGATTGATACGCTGGTGATTTTAGGTCAAGTTTTTAGCTGTCGGTAGTAAGATGGTGGCATGAACACTTCCGGTGGCTTCACCGCCTGACAGCAGTTTACACGGCAATGAGCAATCTAGTCATTATATAGATCAGTGGTATAGACAGGGACACAATGAAGGGATGTGGTATTTCTTCCTTTGAAGAGGGATCTAGGGGTGCCACAATTGCATTTTTACTCATTGTTTAGTTTCTAAAGGGGGTCTGATGCTTAGAAGAAAAACAAAGATGCTTTGAAAGGGGTCAGCGATCAACACGCACCACATGTAACATCTGTGAGAGGAGATGGACCAGCACTGGCCCGAGGCTTCCTGTTAAACCGCTGTCGTGTGCACAAGTTCCTGTCACAAGCTGATTCGACACGTTCAATGTAAAAGAGGGGATTGCTGGGGTTTTATAAGGTTGTTTGGATTTGCCATAAAATGTGTATGTAAAATATATATACACATAACCATTAAATTCCATTATGCACCATTTTATATATATATATATATATATATATATATATATATATGTGTGTGTGTGTGTGTGTGTGTGTGTGTGTGTGTGTGTGTATACATCAAATATTATTATTATAATTTTTTGGTCACACGTTAGGTTGGGGACCAATTCTCACTATTAACTTCAACTTTGGCCTCAAATTCCTAGTTTGCTGCTTATTAATAGTTAGTAAGGTAGTTAAGTTAAGTTAAGTTTAGTTATGAGGTAGAATTACAGGGGTCATATGATGGGATTTCAAGTTTTCCTTTCTCTTTGGAGTGTTACAAGCTGTTCGTGATTAGATAAGACCTCTAAAGTTGCAAAAACTACAGTCTCAAACTCAAAGAGATATTCTTTATAAAAGTTAAGACTCGTCCACGCCCTCCTAAAATGCCTATTTTAAACACGCCCCCACATGTCTATGTCACTGTGTGGGAAGATTTGCATAACGCCGCCCAAATGTTTACGCCAAGAAAGAAGGCATAACTTTGATTCTCGCTGTAGTATTGTTGCCGCCACCGCCATGGCGTGGAGACGCTGTGTGTTTCGTTATGAAAGCGAAAAAAAATTCTTTTTGGTCTTCCAAAAGAGGACACAACTAGATATCAGTGGTTAAGTTGTATTTACAACACTGTTCCGGGAACAGTTCAACCCAAATATTCAGATGTGTGCAACGCATTTTACAGAGGATGAGGACAGTTTCCTGGGAGAGTAGCCAACAATGCCGGTGTTGCGGTGAATTCAGTTCCCCTGTTTCCCCTTCGGCGCGCATGCTGACCCTATACAGTCTATGATGCTGACAAATAATCCTGACTCACAGCCTGCAAGTACATTTTCATATTTAAAGGATTTGCCACTGATGATTCAAACACGAGTTTTGAGCAGTGTAGAGTAGCGCTTGTTTTTAGTCGTTTCTCTGATCACAAATGCAGACCTGGTTTTATGTTTACGCGGCGCGGCGCGATGCAACGCAACGCGTAAAAAGACGGTATAAGTCATTATAATCAGTAATTATGTCCCCACAGGATGCAACAAATGCCTCGTTTATAATGGGTTTTATTGGTTTTGTTTCGTCATGCCGGGAAACGGCATCACAGTATAGTAAGGGGCGTAACATTTCAGTCACACGCTTAAGGAATTCGGCCAATCTCAACGCACTGGATAGCTGGCCAATCAGAGCCCACCTCGCTTTTCAGAACGATGAGCTTTGTAAAAATCGACACGTTTCAGAAAGGCGGGGCATAGAGAAGAAACAATAATGTACAGTATGTGAAAAATAATGTGTTTTTTTAACCTTAAACCGCATAAACACATTTCATTACACCAAATAAACAAAATAATGTTATTTTTTAGCAACGTCATATGACCCCTTTAAGGGATCTAAAATATGGTCAAGCAGAATAAGGCATTAATATGTGCTTTATACATGCTAGTAATATGCATGCTAATCAGCAACTAGTTAATAGTGAGAACTGGTCCTTAAAATACAATGTTACCATTTTTTTCAAACCAAAGTTTGACTTTTTCATTATATAAACATTGTGTTTTTTAGATATAATTTGAGGTACTGTTAATTACCTCATCGTTATGCCCTGATGTTTGACAGTGGTCTTACCAGTTCTCTGGGCAAAAACTCCTCTTGTCTTCCAACTACCAGAGACACGGTTTCTCCCAGTTTGGTGCTCCGCAGCATAGCCACCAGTTCCTCTTGTGTGCGCCAAGAAAGAAGGCATAACTTTGATTCTCGCTGTAGTATTGTTGCCGCCACCGCCATGGCGTGGAGACGCTGTGTGTTTCGTTATGAAAGCGAAAAAAAATTCTTTTTGGTCTTCCAAAAGAGGACACAACTAGATATCAGTGGTTAAGTTGTATTGCGTGGAGACGCTGTGTGTTTCGTTATGAAAGCGAAAAAAAATTCTTTTTGGTCTTCCAAAAGAGGACACAACTAGAAATCAGTGGTTAAGTTGTATTTACAACACTGTTCCGGGAACAGTTCAACCCAAATATTCAGATGTGTGCAACGCATTTTACAGAGGATGAGGACAGTTTCCTGGGAGAGTAGCCAACAATGCCGGTGTTGCGGTGAATTCAGTTCCCCTGTTTCCCCTTCGGCGCGCATGCTGACCCTATACAGTCTATGATGCTGACAAATAATCCTGACTCACAGCCTGCAAGTACATTTTCATATTTAAAGGATTTGGCACTGATGATTCAAACACGAGTTTTGAGCAGTGTAGAGTAGCGCTTGTTTTTAGTCGTTTCTCTGATCACAAATGCAGACCTGGTTTTATGTTTACGCGGCGCGGCGCGATGCAACGCAACGCGTAAAAAGACGGTATAAGTCATTATAATCAGTAATTTATGAAAGCGAAAAAAAATTCTTTTTGGTCTTCCAAAAGAGGACACAACTAGAAATCAGTGGTTAAGTTGTATTTACAACACTGTTCCAGAACACTTCAAACCAAATATTCAGATGTGTGCAGCACATTTTATGGAGGACTGTTTCCTGATCCTGGGAGAGTAGACTACAATGCCGGCTGTTTTGACTCACAGACTGTAAGTACATTTATATTTAAAGGATTTGCCACTGATGATTCAAACACGAGTTTTGAGCAGTGTAGAGTAGCGCTTGTTTTTAGTCGTTTCTCTGATCACAAATGCAGACCTGGTTTTATGTTTACGCGGCGCGGCGCGATGCAACGCAACGCGTAAAAAGACGGTATAAGTCATTATAATCAGTAATCCCCACAGGATGCAACAAATGCCTCGTTTATAATGGGTTTTATTGGTTTTGTTTCGTCATGCCGGGAAACGGCATCACAGTATAGTAAGGGGCGTAACATTTCAGTCACACGCTTAAGGAATTCGGCCAATCTCAACGCACTGGATAGCTGGCCAATCAGAGCCCACCTCGCTTTTCAGAACGATGAGCTTTGTAAAAATCGACACGTTTCAGAAAGGCGGGGCATAGAGAAGAAACAATAATGTACAGTATGTGAAAAATAATGTGTTTTTTTAACCTTAAACCGCATAAACACATTTCATTACACCAAATAAACAAAATAATGTTATTTTTTAGCAACGTCATATGACCCCTTTAAGGGATCTAAAATATGGTCAAGCAGAATAAGGCATTAATATGTGCTTTATACATGCTAGTAATATGCATGCTAATCAGCAACTAGTTAATAGTGAGAACTGGTCCTTAAAATACAATGTTACCATTTTTTTCAAACCAAAGTTTGACTTTTTCATTATATAAACATTGTGTTTTTTAGATATAATTTGAGGTACTGTTAATTACCTCATCGTTATGCCCTGATGTTTGACAGTGGTCTTACCAGTTCTCTGGGCAAAAACTCCTCTTGTCTTCCAACTACCAGAGACACGGTTTCTCCCAGTTTGGTGCTCCGCAGCATAGCCACCAGTTCCTCTTGTGTGCGTCCTGTGATGTCCACTCCATTTACCTAGAGAAAGAGAGAAAGCTATTGCCTGTAACTGCCAAAACGGAGAGCAAAATTTCCATTTACACAGAGATGGAAAACATGTCAGTGTCAATTCCATCTCATGGCCAGGTGCAATACAAGACAGACAATTGGCCTAATTATGTCAAAGATGCATTAAGCTTTCTGAAACAATATCTTTAAATTGCATTTAAAACAATAACTTTTAATTGCATGACTGGTGGGCGAGGAATAGCATAATTTAATGTCCTATAAATAAACTGTGATTTCGCATTTTCCAGATTGTGCTCTCATGATTGCATTGACGCAGGATGCATGTAATACCTCCAGGATACGGTCTCCAGACTTGAGCCGTCCATCTTTAACAGCAGCTCCGCGGGGCAGGATGCTCTTGACCATAATGGGTCCTGGACCATGAAGGGACAAGTCTCTGGTTACCACGGTGAATCCAAGGCCCTCCGTACCTGCAGACAGAGGAAGGCCAGAAATATTAAGCATGTATTTAATGACCCAGTGAACCAGAAAGCCTGAACTGAACATATTTTTCCCTGCTGTATGATGTAAAATAAATAACATTCTTCTAAGGTTCCAGTCATAGACAAAGTGTGTTTGCATTTACACCCACAGTTCACACTCACTGTAGTACCAAATAAAATTGAGATCTTTTTAAGACGTGTTGAAAAACTATGTAATTGTTCCACTAAAATCCCTTCCACAATGTCCTGAAGACTTGCTAACATTCTAAGGCTCAATTTTCAGCAAGGAATATTGCCTTGGATTTCACCTCAATACTATTCATACCAAGTGAATTGATCATTTTCGTCATGCCATGAGAAAATGTAGCAAACTTAAATGTATTATGTCTTATGTGTATTATGTATTATATATTTTTTTTTGCAATGAATATTCAACTTTTTTTTTTATTAAGAGGTTTGTAGCATTGGAAGTTTTTCATTTTAATTTTCAAGATTTTTTTTATTTGAATATTTGTCGAAGACAACTGCCAATGAAAATTCAATTTAAAGGTTTGGCAAAGAAAACTGCCAATGAAAGTTCCATTTAAAAGGCTTCTCAAAATTAAAATGTGAATATTTGAATTCAAATTTTGTCACTATGAATTTTTGAATTACGGATTTGTTTAAAAGTCTGTAACTGACATGAAAGAAACCATAAAACATGAAAGTACGTTGTCCAATATTATTGCATTAATTTTCAATATCTACTCCTAGTACATTTCATTAGAAATTTACTTCATTGTCAATAGAGTGTCACTATTATCACTGAAATCTGGCTTAGAAATTACTGACTACCAATATGGGTTTTTCAATAGCGGATACTGATGTCTGGAGAGCAAGATGGTGAAAATGATGCAAAGAATATATACATCTATATACGTGTATGTATATATAATGTATATATAACATTTAATGAGAGCATACAAGCACCAGCTACCCGTTATGACCCTCATAGATCTTTACAGACTGTATCCAGCTTATCCGATCCAAGATCAGGTCAAAAGGTCAGTGGTAGGCTGATGATAGCTTTCAAGCACTCTGGATTGATAACCTGTGTTTAAACTGTCGATTTCTCTGCAGAGGTTCGAACACCTCTGTTTCCAACCCTGCACGTTGATAAATGTTTCCTTATGGGGATTAGACAGCTCTGCACTTTAATTTCACACGTGAACACATCTACAGGAGACTAGAGATGCAGAGAGCAGGATACAGGATGAAGAGAGAGAGAGAGAAAGAGAAAGAGAGAGAGACTGTGTGAAAGAGGAGCGATAGAATCAATGACAAAGGGTGTGGTCTGAAAAAAACTGATTAGAGAATCGACACGTTTCAGAAAGGCGGGGCATAGAGAAGAAACAATAATGTACAGTATGTGAAAAATAATGTGTTTTTTTAACCTTAAACCGCATAAACACATTTCATTACACCAAATAAACAAAATAATGTTATTTTTTAGCAACGTCATATGACCCCTTTAAGGGATCTAAAATATGGTCAAGCAGAATAAGGCATTATGGCCTTTCGCACCGCTTTAGTTCCAGAACTAAATGTACAGTACTGAAGTACTGGGACGATTTTGCACAAACTATTTCCCAGTACCATTTAAAGGGTTGCATTCGCACCGACAGTGTGTACTAAGACTTTTTCATTATATAAACATTGTGTTTTTTAGATATAATTTGAGGTACTGTTAATTACCTCATCGTTATGCCCTGATGTTTGACAGTGGTCTTACCAGTTCTCTGGGCAAAAACTCCTCTTGTCTTCCAACTACCAGAGACACGGTTTCTCCCAGTTTGGTGCTCCGCAGCATAGCCACCAGTTCCTCTTGTGTGCGTCCTGTGATGTCCACTCCATTTACCTAGAGAAAGAGAGAAAGCTATTGCCTGTAACTGCCAAAACGGAGAGCAAAATTTCCATTTACACAGAGATGGAAAACATGTCAGTGTCAATTCCATCTCATGGCCAGGTGCAATACAAGACAGACAATTGGCCTAATTATGTCAAAGATGCATTAAGCTTTCTGAAACAATATCTTTAAATTGCATTTAAAACAATAACTTTTAATTGCATGACTGGTGGGCGAGGAATAGCATAATTTAATGTCCTATAAATAAACTGTGATTTCGCATTTTCCAGATTGTGCTCTCATGATTGCATTGACGCAGGATGCATGTAATACCTCCAGGATACGGTCTCCAGACTTGAGCCGTCCATCTTTAACAGCAGCTCCGCGGGGCAGGATGCTCTTGACCATAATGGGTCCTGGACCATGAAGGGACAAGTCTCTGGTTACCACGGTGAATCCAAGGCCCTCCGTACCTGCAGACAGAGGAAGGCCAGAAATATTAAGCATGTATTTAATGACCCAGTGACCCAGTGAACCTGAACTGAACATATTTTTCCCTGCTGTATGATGTAAAATAAATAACATTCTTCTAAGGTTCCAGTCATACAGTCATAGTGTTTGCATTTACACCCACAGTTCACACTCACTGTAGTACCAAATAAAATTGAGATCTTTTTAAGACGTGTTGAAAAACTATGTAATTGTTCCACTAAAATCCCTTCCACAATGTCCTGAAGACTTGCTAACATTCTAAGGCTCAATTTTCAGCAAGGAATATTGCCTTGGATTTCACCTCAATACTATTCATACCAAGTGAATTGATCATTTTCGTCATGCCATGAGAAAATGTAGCAAACTTAAATGTATTATGTCTTATGTGTATTATGTATTATATATTTTTTTTTGCAATGAATATTCAACTTTTTTTTTTATTAAGAGGTTTGTAGCATTGGAAGTTTTTCATTTTAATTTTCAAGATTTTTTTTATTTGAATATTTGTCGAAGACAACTGCCAATGAAAATTCAATTTAAAGGTTTGGCAAAGAAAACTGCCAATGAAAGTTCCATTTAAAAGGCTTCTCAAAATTAAAATGTGAATATTTGAATTCAAATTTTGTCACTATGAATTTTTGAATTACGGATTTGTTTAAAAGTCTGTAACTGACATGAAAGAAACCATAAAACATGAAAGTACGTTGTCCAATATTATTGCATTAATTTTCAATATCTACTCCTAGTACATTTCATTAGAAATTTACTTCTGGCCAATCAGAGCCCACCTCGCTTTTCAGAACGATGAGCTTTGTAAAAATCGACACGTTTCAGAAAGGCGGGGCATAGAGAAGAAACAATAATGTACAGTATGTGAAAAATAATGTGTTTTTTTAACCTTAAACCGCATAAACACATTTCATTACACCAAATAAACAAAATAATGTTATTTTTTAGCAACGTCATATGACCCCTTTAAGGGATCTAAAATATGGTCAAGCAGAATAAGGCATTAATATGTGCTTTATACATGCTAGTAATATGCATGCTAATCAGCAACTAGTTAATAGTGAGAACTGGTCCTTAAAATACAATGTTACCATTTTTTTCAAACCAAAGTTTTACTTTTTCATTATATAAACATTGTGTTTTTTAGATATAATTTGAGGTACTGTTAATTACCTCATCGTTATGCCCTGATGTTTGACAATGGTCTTACCAGTTCTCTGGGCAAAAACTCCTCTTGTCTTCCAACTACCAGAGACACGGTTTCTCCCAGTTTGGTGCTCCGCAGCATAGCCACCAGTTCCTCTTGTGTGCGTCCTGTGATGTCCACTCCATTTACCTAGAGAAAGAGAGAAAGCTATTGCCTGTAACTGCCAAAACGGAGAGCAAAATTTCCATTTACACAGAGATGGAAAACATGTCAGTGTCAATTCCATCTCATGGCCAGGTGCAATACAAGACAGACAATTGGCCTAATTATGTCAAAGATGCATTAAGCTTTCTGAAACAATATCTTTAAATTGCATTTAAAACAATAACTTTTAATTGCATGACTGGTGGGCGAGGAATAGCATAATTTAATGTCCTATAAATAAACTGTGATTTCGCATTTTCCAGATTGTGCTCTCATGATTGCATTGACGCAGGATGCATGTAATACCTCCAGGATACGGTCTCCAGACTTGAGCCGTCCATCTTTAACAGCAGCTCCGCGGGGCAGGATGCTCTTGACCATAATGGGTCCTGGACCATGAAGGGACAAGTCTCTGGTTACCACGGTGAATCCAAGGCCCTCCGTACCTGCAGACAGAGGAAGGCCAGAAATATTAAGCATGTATTTAATGACCCAGTGAACCAGAAAGCCTGAACTGAACATATTTTTCCCTGCTGTATGATGTAAAATAAATAACATTCTTCTAAGGTTCCAGTCATAGACAAAGTGTGTTTGCATTTACACCCACAGTTCACACTCACTGTAGTACCAAATAAAATTGAGATCTTTTTAAGACGTGTTGAAAAACTATGTAATTGTTCCACTAAAATCCCTTCCACAATGTCCTGAAGACTTGCTAACATTCTAAGGCTCAATTTTCAGCAAGGAATATTGCCTTGGATTTCACCTCAATACTATTCATACCAAGTGAATTGATCATTTTCGTCATGCCATGAGAAAATGTAGCAAACTTAAATGTATTATGTCTTATGTGTATTATGTATTATATATTTTTTTTTGCAATGAATATTCAACTTTTTTTTTTATTAAGAGGTTTGTAGCATTGGAAGTTTTTCTTTATTTTTTTTATTTGAATATTTGTCGAAGACAACTGCCAATGAAAATTCAATTTAAAGGTTTGGCAAAGAAAACTGCCAATGAAAGTTCCATTTAAAAGGCTTCTCAAAATTAAAATGTGAATATTTGAATTCAAATTTTGTCACTATGAATTTTTGAATTACGGATTTGTTTAAAAGTCTGTAACTGACATGAAAGAAACCATAAAACATGAAAGTACGTTGTCCAATATTATTGCATTAATTTTCAATATCTACTCCTAGTACATTTCATTAGAAATTTACTTCATTGTCAATAGAGTGTCACTATTATCACTGAAATCTGGCTTAGAAATTACTGACTACCAATATGGGTTTTTCAATAGCGGATACTGATGTCTGGAGAGCAAGATGGTGAAAATGATGCAAAGAATATATACATCTATATACGTGTATGTATATATAATGTATATATAACATTTAATGAGAGCATACAAGCACCAGCTACCCGTTATGACCCTCATAGATCTTTACAGACTGTATCCAGCTTATCCGATCCAAGATCAGGTCAAAAGGTCAGTGGTAGGCTGATGATAGCTTTCAAGCACTCTGGATTGATAACCTGTGTTTAAACTGTCGATTTCTCTGCAGAGGTTCGAACACCTCTGTTTCCAACCCTGCACGTTGATAAATGTTTCCTTATGGGGATTAGACAGCTCTGCACTTTAATTTCACACGTGAACACATCTACAGGAGACTAGAGATGCAGAGAGCAGGATACAGGATGAAGAGAGAGAGAGAGAAAGAGAAAGAGAGAGAGACTGTGTGAAAGAGGAGCGATAGAATCAATGACAAAGGGTGTGGTCTGAAAAAAACTGATTAGAGGAAGTGGAAGCTGAAAAGAGATGGAAGAGTGAATCTCACAGAAATATGTCAGGGTCACATTTCATCCAAAAATCAAGAGGAGAAAAAACTTATAATTTTATATTTAAATGCATAAATATTAATATTTAGTTATTTTTATATTTATTTCATACGAATTTGTTTTGTATATTTATTGCATACATACTAATATTTAGTTATAGTTATATTTATTGTATACATATTATTTGTTTTAATATTCATTGCATTATATTTATTACATTAAAAGCTATATTTATGTTTAGAATTTATTGCATAAATATTAATATTTTATGATTTTTATATTAAGAAAATAAATATTCCAGTTCTTATTACTGTTAAGACTATACTACTACTAAATACTTTTTATACAAACTTTTTATTCATTCATTCATTCATTCGTTTGTTTGCTTGTTTATTATTTATTTATTTATTGTTTGTAAAATTTGCATAAATTAAAAGCAGTAAATTAAAATTACAATTAAAATATTAAAAGCCCATTTATTCAGAAACGCAGTAAGAGAAGAAAGAAAAAAGAGGCTAAGAAAGTGATTCTCTCGCGAGTCTCTCATCCACAGGGACACGTGTGATTACTGAAGTCGAGAATTGCTCTGTTTCTCTCTCACACACACTTGAGAGAGAGATGTCATAAAGGATAGCGGCCAATCCAGCATAGTAAAGATGGCAAATGATGAAATCTCGAGTCCCAGAAGAGCACCTGACATTAAAGTTTTAAACAATAGCAGCTGTCAATCAGCTGAGAGGAGCGATACAGACAAAGAGGACAGAAAATAAGGAAGACGTTGCTATGCAGCAGTTTTGACAGGGCTCACGATGGCACCTTGTGGTCAACTGGATGGAGTTTCCACTATTCAAGCTTGAAATCAACATGAAATGACCTTCGCAACCCATTTTACTTGCATAATGTGGCATATTTTTGAGTGAAAAAATTATACAGAAAGAATTATTGTTAGAACTTTTTTAATTCAATGGGCTCAATTTTGAGTTGAACCCATTCAATTTTGAGTTCTCATTCAGCTTACCTTTCTTCAAATCGATCTTCATTTTCTTCCCAGGCTTTTTGTTGATCATATTAACTAGTGTGCCAAGGGCGGGGGTCTTTTTGGGGGTGGGGCTCTCACTGTGATCTTTCAGGGTCGGTGACGTGCTGACCGGAGGAGAAGACGTGGCTCTGCGATGATCTGTTTCAATGGGGGTGTGTCTTGCAGGCTGAATCTCCTCCTCCTTTTGGGGCGGGGTTTGTGAGGCAGGAGGCTCTGGAGATGGTGTAGATGTATTGCTTTTGAGTTTATGAACCAAGAAAGGACTCTTGACTTTAGGGACCACAGGGTTTGGTTCAGTGTTGTTGAAAAGCTGCCCAATGAGGCTCTTCTCATATTGGAGCCTGTTGGCGACAGGAAGCACCTCCAAACGCATGGTGGGTAAAGACATGGCTTGGCGAAACACCTCTTGAGACCTGAAACATTGAGAGCGAAAGCTTGTCGTACTGTTCTGTAATGCATATTTGTAGATAACATGAATACAAAGATATTCAGTGCTTCAAAGACTCAACAGCCTCCTTCATTAGCACCATTCAAGAGCCTTTTCCCTCAAGGACTTCCAGTGGGAATAACTTATCAGCACTTCCATCTTACTACATAAGAACTACGTGGAATTTACCTATAGGCTAGTGTTATTGTGTTAAAATTGCAAGCCAAGAAAGGTAGTGCATTTCAGCTTTTACAGGTAGTTCACAATAAGATTGTTAAGATGCGTTTAGAAAATAGATGGAAAATAAATGGACATTCAATAGAGTGAGTTGACTTCAACATGAGTAAAATAATATTTTTTTATCAATAACGTAAATTCTGAAGATTAATTCAAGGTTTTACAAACATTGTACAAATTCGTTCAGCTTGTATTTTACAAATCAGACCCACTGTAACATGCAAGTTATCGATTTTAATGCTGCTAAAACGGCTAATTTATTAATACTGATAGGCAAAATAAACAATATAAACAATTCAGTTTTTTGCCCAACTATATGGTGTTTACTGGTACCAAACAATATACTGATCAAAGATTGTTATATATGCGAAATAATGGCATGTTAATATGGAATTTAAATGGACTGATGCCAAATTTCATATAACACAATTGAAACTGATGCAGTTTCTGATTAGTTGTCCCTCACGGTCCTATTTTCATTTGCATAAAATTAAATATGGCACTATGCTAACTACGTTCAATTGATGTGTGGCCAATGACTTCTAATCCAGTCTGGCTTCGGTATCTGACCTATATTTTATAAAAACATACAAAATGGATAGCATAACTAACCACAGAAGTCATGTGACAAAGGATACAATTCAAGTTGTGTTAAATGTGTTGAACATAATTTTTGGTGGTGCTGTGGTAAAAGGTTTTACCACAGTTAAGTGTCTTGTTCAAAATGATGTAAAACTCCCTTAGGCATGGTTAAAATAAATAAATAAAGATCACTGGAATTAAAAGGAAATTCAATAGGGTGAATTTCCATTTCATGCTGACATCAATCTTAGTAAAATCACTGGGACTGAATCTCTCCATTTCTTAAAGCTGCAGTCCGTAAGTTTTGCCTCTTTGTCGCCATCTCGGTTTGAAAACCTGCAATTGCAGCTATGTGCGTAATTATCTTCCTTGCGTGGGTTGTGCAGCGGCACAGCTCCAGCGCGGATTAATCTAATGTTTTGAGGAGTATGTGTGGCAGTCAGTCACAGCACCGGTGTGGATATTGTACTTTGCACTCACAGATTCTCGCCTACGTCTTGGAATATATGACCCAAATAAGCATCTTCACCGGATATTGTCATCTGAACAAGTAAGTAACAAGTCTGCCATGTTTGTTCTGACTAACTGAGGAAAAAAGCATTACAATAAATCATGCTACGAATAGTTTCATAAACTCACAATCCTTTCTGGATTACAATCCGCCATCAAAATGATATATTTCATTATTCCAGCTGCTGTGAGAAAAGGCTATAAACGATCGGCCACCTGCAGGATCCTCACATGCGATAGCCTAGTAGCCGGGACATCTTCTTTATGTTTACAGACGTGACGTAATGATGCAGCAGCATGCTCGAATTTCCAGCGAAAACCTACCCGTACCACTCAAATTAGAAAACATTATTATAAGATGACCGTTGTGAATCGGGCTAAAGTAAGGCGATAGTTTCGAACACTTGCTGGTTATGTACTTGCTCAAATATTGATTTCAGATCATTTTTAACCAAAAAAAAGTTACGGACTGCAGCTTTAACTGTTCGTAAAATCAATAATATAAATTCTGACGCTTAATTTGAGTTTTTACAAACAATATACACACAGATTTGTTCAGCTTGTATTTCACAAACCAGGCTCTCAAGTTAAACAGAATAGCGCTTTTAATGTCGACGATAGACTTGATCGGTGTCGCGTCATAGCTATGTGGGCGGAGTCAGCGTGGGGGAAAACAGTCCTTTCCCCCTCATTGGAAAAGCATGGTGTTGACTCAGAATGGCCTACATAAAATCATTTCTGCCGCTCGACAGAGCAACATACGTATAAAAACTCAGCCGTATTGGGTCGGACTGTCCGTACGGTATCTGTGATTGGACAAACGACCCAACGGAATGGCCAGAGGTGTCATTTCCCGACATTTTTTGTTACATAATTGAACAAGAGACAGCTTACTACAAGCCTATAGGAGACGGCTTGTGAAAGTAAACATTTGTCGTTTTGTTTTGCTCAATTTAAATTAAGTGATCAAGACTTGAGTAAAAGCCTATCGTACTTTCTTATTGATATATTAAAAATATTTTTAACATTGACAAGACAAGTAACATTAAGGTCCACTTTATGTGGAATTTAATGGGCTTTAGTCAGGATAGATGCGAAATTAAATTTTTCAGAAATTATGAAATTTTTACTTTTCAAAACATGACAAATCGAATCACAATTTAGATTCTGAGCTATCCATTTATAACATTTTAAAACAGTTATCAACATCAATATGAAACTAAAAACTTACAAACATACAGTACACAATTAAAGGCTAACATTACTAAGACTAGATATCAGAGATATTATGTTGCATTGAATGTGATGAGCACACTTTTCGGAGTTCAGTTCAGGGCACTGCAGAAGTCAAATTGACTTGCTTGACTGAAGTCTTTTTTCGTTTCTGCTTCAAAATCTTTAACTCTCGTAACCATTTCTTCAACTCTTCCTCTAATAGTGCCACTTCGTTTAATCTATCGCCCTTTTGAAGGCTGTCCGATACCACTAAAGCCACTTAATAGGGCAATTCCACACTCGTGGCAAGAGCAAACCATTCTCTTTTGTTGTGTTAGTCATAGCACTGAAACTCTGCAGAAAAGTGAGGAAAATGAGAGAGGATGGATAGATAAAAAGGTTTGGTACGATTGTGTTTGCACGTTATAAGCAAGTAGGACAGAGATCAATCGCATGAAAGCAAAAACAACACAAAAATGGATAATGAAAGAAGAGAATGAAGTGGAGAGAAAGAGAGCGGATGGATGATTAGTAATCCACATGACAACAATGAAAGTGTGACGGATGGAAGAGTCAGACACTCACTGAGCAAAGGATTTGTCTATTAACTCGGTGTCATTGATCTGCACGATGCACTCGTCCTCTTCAAAGACCCCCTCTTGTTCGGAGCGGCTGTTCTTCTCGATGGCTCGGATATTTAGACCCAGAGTCCTGATGACACAAGCAACGAACAGATTTCAGACAGGGAAGGGCATTCAGAAAATAACTGAAGATATCAACTGTACATAAGAAGCAGAATTCCAACTGAAAATAACTTATATAAACGTCTATAGTTTTGTTAGTACAATAAATAAAATGGTGCTGGAACTGTGGCCAAGTGGTTTGCTTGTTCTCCAAATGCAGTGAGAGGTTACATACATATACATTATATAAAGTAATATAATTAAAAAAGTTATAAAGCATAATTGTAATAAAATGTAATTAAATTAAATATCTAAAAATGGAAAAACAGAAAAAAGTAAATGCTAAAAGTATATTAAGTATAAAAAATATATGGAATATGGTATATGACACACCAGGAAAAAGTTATTTACTTTTTTTAATGATTTTAATGAAAATATCAGATATATTCTAGAAACTTTCTCTGAAATGTCTCTCGATATTAGAGGCATCAGCATCTTTCTGTTTTGAGAACTGACCTGGTCAGGCAACCGTTTCAATTATCAAGATTTTATTTGCTGTTACTTCCTTTAAGACTTTAGGGTTTCCTTTGGGTCTTACACACCCTAAAGAGTAGTTCACCAGGCCACCACACAGGTTTGCCCACCTACAGAGAGAGGATCTATTTCAATCCGGAGCTCAACAGGGTGCAGAGGCCTCAACAACAGGAAGCTTGTCATCGTCTACCCAGGGAGGACTTCCTGTCATGCAACATGTGTGTGTCCTTGCCCTGAGAACTTAACTTTTGACCTACTCATGTAGTCTGAAAGAGCCATTCTCCTAGCTACTTCCTGTAAGTGTTTGAGTGCGTGTCTATGGGCAAATATGAATGGGACACTGTTGACTTATAACATTGAAATTACAAAAGTGAAACTACTAAGTAATCCAAGCATTCCACAGATAGCGTTTATAATTGTGAAATAAGATGATGCTAGTCCTTTATAGAGTAAAATATATTTATTTTATTCACATTTACTTAAGTTAGACTAATGGTCAATTAATATTGTTTTATATAATTGCCAATGCTGAAGAAAATGCTAAAAAAAAATTATTTTTTTTATCATAAATAAAACACTCAAAGTGAGAAAACATTTAAAAAAAGGTCAACTTAATTATAGTAATTGAGAAATGGTCAGCTAGCATTGTTTTATATAATGATAAAAAAAATTTTTTAAAAAGAGTCAATACTCGAGAATCAAAAGGGAGAATTTGTATAACAGTGCACCTCATGGTCCATTATCAGGCAAATGTGTGAAGACACCATGAATCTCTGTCTCTCTCTCTCTCTCTGAGTGTGTGTGTGTGTGTGTGTGTGTGTGCGTGTGTGTGTGTGTGTCTGTGTGTGTGTGCGCGCGCGCGCGCTTTACCTTCCACTCAGTGAGGAGCTGTATGATATGACTTTGATGCCCAGAGGTCTGAGGTCTCCAGAAATATCCACCGTCCGTGTTAGACTGCTGCAGAAAAAAAGCACAATGGTCACGATGGTTAGCTACATTTTTCTTGACAGAAAAAAGGAAAATGACTTCCACAAACTGAAAAATATATTTTGGAAGTGGAAACTTTCAGCGGAACGCAATTACATTAGCAGAACAACAGTCACATGTCAAAATGACAAGCCAAAAAACCATTACTGTGGGAAGTGTCTTCGATATCAATGGAGTGCTCCTCCTGTCACCTGCATCATTTCCTCACGGACGGACAGACGGACAGATAGAGCGATAGATAGAGCGATAGAGCGATAGATAGATAGATAGATAGATAGATAGATAGATAGATAGATAGATAGATAGATAGATAGATAGATAGATAGATAGATAGATAGATAGATAGATGATAGCATTGAACCAACATCCGCATCAATGTACTTGCATAGAGTATGTTTCTGGCCTAAAGCAGTCAATGCATTTCAGACACAAACCCACAGACAAAAGCATTCACAAAAGTATTCACCAGCTACGTCTGTCAACACACACTGAAAATCCATTTGCTGTTTATGTCCTGTGGGACAACATTAATGATCAAACAAATGAGTCAGAAGCCAGCAGAGACACTGCCATTCAGAGTGTCTGAGATGAGAGCCAAAGGCAAAAGTGCCTACCTGCATCTCTCAGCACAATAAAGACAGAATGGAGGAGAGGAGAAGATGAGAGACAGAGGGGGATGTGAGCGCTTCCATCTTTGTCAGAAATCTTTTTTTTAATTTCTGGAAGATTCAGATAAGCTAGACAAATTGCAGTTACTTACTAACTAAAACCTTTTTATTTGATTTATTTTACCTATTTTAACTTATTATGGATGGATGATAGACCCTTTTATTTATTTTACAAATTTAATTTAATTTTAAACTATTTTTATTTTAAATTATTTCATTTTATTTTATTTTTTGTGGTGTTTTCTAATGTTTAGGGATGCGCCGATCCGATATTCATATCGGATATCGGCTCCGATAGTGCCATTTTTCTCGGATCGGGTATCGGTCAGAGAGAGCCGATCCAAATCCGATTTTTTTTTTCTCGATTGTGTGAATTATTCTGTGTTACTTCTGAAGCCATACGATAGCTTAATGTGAGCTACATATGAATATTTAAGTCCTTACATTAAAGTTCACACAAACTCTTTTCTCCGCTGTGGCTGTCAGTCATTCGTTCAGCCTTTAACGTTAAACCCTGGTCGCGTTCGTTTACAGCAGTCAGCTCAGTAAGCTATCTCCAAGATCATTCTGTGTTCCCATTATACTTGATTTGTAAATACATGTCTATGATTTTGCAAAAAGTACTTTATCTTCTTGCCGGAGTTTAATGTTGTTTTGTTACTTGCTACCGGGTGTCTGTGAGAACAAAACACGGGCGTAGAAAAGACTATAAATAGTTTTTAACGTGCCAGACAGACAGACAGACAGACAGACAGACAGACAGACAGAATTTCAGTCTGACGAGTAAACCAAAAAATATACTAGCCAATGGCGATTCAATTGCCAAGGTGTCCATTGAGGGTTGACTGTATAAAAACAGTTCGTGCTGCACTGTTTTTGTTTTGTCCTATCGTATCATATGTTGTTGCCTTATTAAAAAATATGCTATACATTTAAAAGAAATGTATTTAAATTTTATAGTATATACTTATATATAAATACATTCATGAATGTTTTTAATGAATGGATTTTATAATAATACAAATATCAATGTGTAACATTTTACCATATTTAGTGCAACACTTTTATTTGTTCCCCAAAAAAAAAATGTTTTCACTAAATGTTTGGATTTCTAAAATTATTGTGCACTGATTTTTCTAGAATAACTTTTGCTGCCGAATTATCCACTAACCTAGTTTATGATA
>NW_015505551.1:673628-676110 GCF_001515645.1 Sinocyclocheilus grahami
CTAGGTATCGGAATCGGTATCGGAGGCGAAAAAGGCGGATCAGAGCATCCCTACTAATGTTTGCTATTACTCTTGTTTAAATTTGATCATACTCATATTACTGACTTACAATATTTACCTGGCTGATGATAAAACAGGCAAAAAAAAATCACATATATAAACATTCAAGATTGAAGTCAGTAGTTTTTTTATGTTTTTTAAAACATACAAAAAAATTATTTTATTATTTGAAAAAGTGCAAAAAAATATTAAAATTATGAAATATTATTACAATTTAAAATAATTTCTATTGAATACATTTTAAAATGCAAATTATCCCTGATGCAAAGCTGAATTGTCAGCATCATTACATATATAAATTCTAAGTTTATTTAAATGAGGGAAAAAAACTTCACTGGTATCGGATCGGTATCTGTATCGGCTAATACCGAACCCTAGGTATCGGAATCGGTATCGGAGGCGAAAAAGGCGGATCAGAGCATCCCTACTAATGTTTGCTATTACTCTTGTTTAAATTTGATCATACTCATATTACTGACTTACAATATTTACCTGGCTGATGATAAAACAGGCAAAAAAAATCACATATATAAACATTCAAGATTGAAGTCAGTAGTTTTTTTATGTTTTTTAAAACATACAAAAAAATTATTTTATTATTTGAAAAAGTGCAAAAAAATATTATTACAATTATGAAATATTATTACAATTTAAAATAATTTCTATTGAATACATTTTAAAATGCAAATTATCCCTGATGCAAAGCTGAATTGTCAGCATCATTACTCTATGACATGCTGCTCAAGAAACATTTCTTATTATTTTCAATATTGAAAATAGTTGTACTGCTTAATCATTTTTTGGAAATGGTTTTATGCATTCTTTAATTAATAAGAAATTCAAAAAAAGAACAGAATTTATATTAAATAAACATTTTAAGTCTTTACTGTCACTTATCAATTTAATGCTTCTTTGCAGAATAAGCTATTTTAAAAAAGAAAGAAGGAAAAAAAACTTGTTGACCTCAAACATTGTCTACGTATATAGATACACACATACCTAAATATTACATACATACCTAAAATATAAATTCTGTTTTATTCTCAGAGTTACATCCAGGGCTCGACAATACGGACTGCCAGATGTGTAAGACGTTCGGGACAGTTGACGAATTTGTCACTTGTTAATTTAAAAATTCAAGCGATTTTAAAGCATTCCAGCAAGACGCGAAAGACAACTACATGCAAGTAACTTTGTAGCTTTAACAATGATTAATCTACATTTAATTTAATCAGTAGAGTACAGATGCACCGGTCGAACAGCCATTTTTTTTTTTTTTTTTTTCAGCCGATCGGTGTTCCAGACTTGCACACCAACTGCACTGCAATCAATTTTCAAAATGTCATTTGTGTGGAAATATTACAAAGTGTGTAAACAGGACGTTAACAGAGGCAGAGATGCTGAAGATGGAAGCAAAGAGGAGAAAATACAGCTGGCAGAGCAGCTCACTGTTCACAATGTGCGAAATACTGGAGGAAAATCCTGAATATTGAATTGGGGATTTATATGAATGTATCTCTGTGGGGAACTGACTGACTTCAGAAAAGTTTACTTAGTTTTCTTTTCATCTTGCCTCTGTATAATGCATTTAGTTTTAATAAGTGCAGCTGCTTTGCTTACAGCTGTAACCAAGGAAACGCTGTGTACATCCAAATTTCAGCTGTCCTGGCCTCTTAAATGTCATGTAAAAAAAACAAACTGGTTTGTCAATATCAGTCAAACGGACCGTTCCTGTATAAGTGGACGCCTGAATAAACTTCCATGTGACTTTCTGCTGACAGTCTAGTTACAGACTATTGTCAATGTAACGTTTTGAAGCGCTGCCACATCTGCTAAATAATGATGCTAACTACCAATACACACAAACAAACTCAACCAGCTAGTGAGATCAGGCAAAATCCTTCCGCACGGCTTGATCTGCAGAGCGCATCACCACAAAAATAAAACCTCCCCTCCTATATTTGCATTCCTCCCAAAATAAAAACCCCTCTGCCAATTTGCATGTGCCCAGTGTAGCACGGAGCGTCCATGAATTTACATGAATAAAAACTGAGACTGGCAGCAGCTCATCAGACAGATACAGAGCTTATTACTGCTCACACACCACAACAGCACGACACACAGAGAGTATCCCTGTGATCAATTTCAAGATAAAAGAGAAAAATACTTCCTGAAATACTTTTTAGTTCCAAACCACAATTCCACAAATTATCTGGAAAAGAAATGAAAGAACAAATTTCACATGAATCACACGCCCTCAGAAACTGACTAAACCTACACTAGTTATCTATGCCACTAATATATATTTTTTTATAGTTTAATTATAACTAATTTTATTTGTTTTATTTTACATTTAATTTGTTTATTAACATTTTTATTTTTATGTTTTTAATATATATATATATATATATATATATATATA
>NW_015505551.1:677162-679865 GCF_001515645.1 Sinocyclocheilus grahami
GCTACTGTTTTGTTATTATTTTAAGTATTTGGTATTGACTGTTCAAATGCGGAGTTTTGCGCATTGCGTGTGTGTGTGAGAGAGAGAGAGAGAGAGAGAGAGCGAGCGAGCACGCGAGAGAGAGAGAGAGAGAGGGGGTCACTTCACAGTGGAGTCAGCTGTCTTAACCGTGACTTGTGTACTGCAAAGAAACACATACCAGCTTCATCATTGTGTCTGTCCTGCGACTCTGTTCCCCTTTCGGGCTCTGTCTTTACATTTATTTTGAAAGATGAAGCTCGCGATTATGGTAAGGGGTGTTACATTTCCGACGAGTGCTTGCGGTGTTCGGCCAATCACAATGCACTGAGTCAGCTGGCCAATCAGAGCAGACTGCGCTTGTCGGAAGGAGGGACTTTGTAGAAAACTAAGCGTTTGAGAGAGGCGGGGCATAGAGGACCTACAATAATATACAGTATTTGAAAAATAATGTGTTTTTTTAACATTAAAGCATGTCAACATATTCGGTTACACCAAATATGCAAAATAATGATCTTTAAAAAAAGCATCATATGACCCCTTTAATCTGTTTTGTATTTTTTATTTTTTATTATTTGTATTATTTTACTTTATTGTATTTGTGGAATTTTCTAAGGTGTTTGTGATTACTCTTGCTTAAATTTAAACAATCTCATATTACAGACATACAATATTTGCCTGGCTGATGATAAAAAAGGCAAAAAAAATTATTGTTGACTGTTTTAACCCCTTTGCTGTTACCCCCATTTTCGGCATGGAGACACAAATTACATACCCAAAATAAAAAGGTTGCTCCTCATCAGTCTTTCTGACTAGATACACAATCAACTATGTCCACAAAGCTGACACTTCAAAGTTTACTGTTCAAGAATCAGAATTACTCAGACTGTTATGATAATAGAGATATAAAAGCTCAAACGTAAAAACAAAAATAAAATGTTTAAATGTATAAAAAAATATGTTGCTGTGGTAAATGCTTTTAGAAACACAATGAAGCTAAAGCCACACGTCTACTAATGCTTAATTTGAAATTTCAGGACAATCTCTAAAACTGAATTTTATGAAACATTTTCTACGACCATGTCATGTGTGTTTTTAGAGAAGGCTAACAAAAGGCTAATAAAATTGATTTATGGCCCTCTGTAAACTCTCCTGCGTGCTGTTGCCACTTGTCTGGCCCAGCAAACTGCCCCATTCATGATTCTATTGTTCTCACTCGACGAACCTTTCATACTATCATATACTATCGTAATCGTGTGTTTATTATTTGGATATTTAGTGGGTACAGACATTTCTCTGTGTTTGTTATGGTCAGATATGAAACGCAGAAGAGCAGGGAAGTGCATCACAGGATGAGACAGGGCTTGTTATGAGACGCAATATGACTGACAGGATGACGGACGAATGAGGTTCCTCGGAGTCAGAGCACGAGCATGAGCACGTAAGTGTAAACATACCGAGACAACCCAGGGAGCTGCTAATTATCGTCAGATCGCGTAAATCAGTGGAAAATAAATAGAAATTATGATTCTGTCTGAAGAAATATGAAGTAAACATGAGCAAATATATCTATATATCTCCATGTATGTGCATATTTGGACTATAAGCCCTTATTGACGCTGTTCAGTGAAGCTATGTGAACACAAATAAACCGCTGCAGACGTGACTGAATATGAATGCGTGGTGAATTTCTATTCCAAATATGACATATACGGATTTATTATTTTGCAATCCTGATATAATTAATAAATTAACAGTGGTCAAATATCGAAGCTAGAGTCTTTAATCTTTCTAATGATGCACAGTTTGTCCAGATCAAGTAAGAGTGTGATGTTTTAACGTGCTGTGGAAGTGAAACAACAATAATCTGGGGCCATTGCCGATCTTTGACAGTTAAGGGGTTAATCTATTTATTTTATATTTATTTTAATTTATTTTAATATATTTTTAATATTTGCATTATTTTATTTTATTTGTGGTGCTTTCTAAGGTGTTTAATATTATTCTTGCTTAAATTTGAACAAACTCACATTATAAACTTACAACATTTGCCTGATGTTGTGAGTATCCCATTTGCCTGATAAAAGAGTCAAAAAACTCCAATATCCTAGAAGCATTCGAAGTATATCCAAGACCAGATTTTTTTATTTGTGTGGTTGCTTTGGTAATACCATGTGTAAATCATAATAAAAATTTATAAAAATATATATCTGTGATTGAGGGACCAAAGTACAGACCATTCAATAATATTTTCCACAGTTTCTGTCCACTGGACATTTATGGAAAGACATATTTCAATATTTGTTGGCTGAACAGTCAACACTTAAAAATTCAATGCACTCTACTAGTCGCTCAAAGCCTCATTTTCATTTGTGTCAAATTCAATAGCATCTTATCCGACTTTACCCAGAGCATCTAACCAACTTGTGCTGGTAATATCCATGTCCAGCTGAAAAAATGACATTAATATGAAGACTAGACCTGAAAAAAAGTTTATATTTGGCAGGAATATGAAATGATTTTATCTCACAGAATACAGAGAACTTAAATAAGAACTCTTATTGAAACTTGATTGAATCCCAGATGGACCTGAGGGGCTTCAGCTGAGGTGATGCAGTACTGCAGAGCACTTCAATCTTTAATGAGCTGTAAAAGTGTGTGTGTGTGTGTGTGTGTGTGTGTGTG
>NW_015505551.1:679929-712579 GCF_001515645.1 Sinocyclocheilus grahami
AGCTGGGGATGCAGTACTGCAGAGCGCTTTACAATCTATAATGATGTGTAAGTGTGTGTGTGTGTGTGTGTGTGTGTGTGTGTGTGCACACATGTGTGCATCAGTAATACTGATTGACAGAGGCGGTGAAGAGAGGCGAAAGATAAACTTCATCCCTCTCTTCAGGAGACGATATGAGGTCACATGACCTGCGAAAAGAGGCACGAATGGAGAAAACGTGACATAGGTATGCCTCCCGTTCTGTGACTATGGCAACAAGTGTAAATATTAAGACCGGGAATGACGATATATACACATAAGCTCTAGTGCTACTCGTACATCTCAATGTGAAATCATCTACTGAAATCACAACGCTCAGAAGAGCCAAACCTTACAGGCTGAGATCAGTTTAGCCGTTTCCATTATTTCAACTTGATAAGAATTTCAATAAGAAAAGCTGCTTCTAGATAAGCATTAAAAAGCTCATTTAAAACAGAATAAGCACAAGACATTAAGTCTGACTCATAAACATGGATAAACAGTTGAAATATTATATTATACGGTTCAATCATTATAAAAGTGCTTTACAAGGTTAAAACGCTTGTTAAACAAGGCTCTTTTAAAAATATCACAATAAGGTTGTGTGCATTTACAGATTAAATATCAGTTATCCTATCAGTTGATCACAGTGTTAAAAGTTATCAGCCAAATTAAATATTACAGTTTATTAGAAAAAAGTATATTGTAAAAGTATTAAAAGCATAAATACAGTGCCTTGCGAATGTATTCATATCCCTTCATTTGTTCACATTTTGTTTTGTTGCTGCCTTATGTTAAACTGCTTTAAATTAGTTTTTTCCACAACAATCTACACTCCACACACCATGATTATAAAGCAAAAAACAGGCTTTTAACATATTTGCAAATGTATTAAAAATAAACACTAAAATGATTCCATTGCATAAGTATTCATATCTGGGACAGTTGAAATTTAGCTCAGGAGCATTCATTTTGCTTGTAGATGTTACTAAACTTCAAGTGAAGTTAACCTGTGGCAAATTCAATTGAATGGGTATTATTTGGAATGGCACACATGTCTTAATAAAATGTCTAACAGCTGATAATGCATATCAGAGCAAAAACCAAGCCCTGAGGTCAAAAGAACTCCCTGTAGAGCTCTTTTTCTGCTTCACTGAAGGGTCACAGACTTCCTGTAATGGAAGAAGTTTGAAACAACCAGGACTCTTCCTAGAGCTGGCCTCCTGGCCAAACTGAGCAACTGATGGAGAAGGGCTTTGGTTAGTGTGGTGACCAATAACCTGATAGTCACTCTAGTTGAGCTCCATAATCATATGTGGAGATAGGAGAAATCTACAGAAGGACAAACATCACTTCAACACTCCACCAATCCAGTCTTTATGGCGGTGTGGCCAGATGCAATCCTCTCCTCAGTGAAGACACATGAAAACACACTTGGAATTTACAAAAAAGCATTTAAAGGACCCTCAGACTCTTGAGAAACAAGATTCTCTGGTCTGATGGACCTCAATTCCACTCATCATGTTTGAAGGAAACCAGCTCTGCTCATCACCTGCAGATTAGCATCCCAAAAGTAAAGTGTGCTGGTAGCAGCCTCAAGCTGTGGGGCTGTTTTACAGCGGCAGGGACTGAGGGACTCGTTAGAGTAGAAGGAACGCTCAGTGCAGAAAAATATAGAGATAGCATTGATGAAAACCCAGTTCAGAGCATTCAGAACCTCAGACTGGGCAGAAGGTTCACCTTCCAACAGGACAGTGACCCCAAGTACAACAAGAGTGGCTTATAAACAACTCTGTGAATGTCCTTGAGTGAAACAGCCAGAGCCTGGGCTTGAACCCAATCAAATATTTTCTGGAGAAACCTGAAAATGTGCATCTGCCCCCATCCAACCTGACAGAGCTTGAGAGGTGAAGAGATGAGGAGAGGAATGGCAGATAATTGCCAAATGCTGATGAGCAAAGCTTGTTGCATCAAACAAAAAAAAAAACTTGAGACAGTAAAGGTGCATCAGCTAAATATTTAGTTTATAATGTTAATACTTATTCAATGTACTTATTTCAGTTTTTTATTTTGAATACATTTACGAAGTTGTGACAATTCTGTTTTTGCTTTCTCAGTATCGTATATGGAGTGTAGATTGATGTGGAAAAAAAGTAATCCAAAGAAGTTTATCATAAGGTAGCAACATAACAAGATGTGCAAAAAATTAAGGGGTATGAATACTTTCGCAAGGCACTGTATGATAGTAGGGCTGAACGATTTTGGAAAATAATCTAATTGCGATTTTTTTTTTACCAATATTGCGATTGCGATTTAATATGCAATTATTTTTTAAAGCTCTTTATGTTCTGTATTATACAACAAAGACAAGCTATAAATCATTGTATAGTATGACCAACACACTATTAGATTAAACATAAATGTTCTTTTCTTTAGGCCAGGCCTATATGTTAAGATGAAATTAGGTGATGCATGAATTGATATGAATTACATTTTTGTTTAACAACTACAATCACAGTATATTGACTGATTTGTTGAACTTCCAACCTTGTAAGCATGTAATAATTATGACAACATAAAGCACTGACAAATAAGCCTGGTGTAAACATTAATATGAAAGTCAGTAACAAATCACACAAACTAAAGTAGATTGCAGAAATCTAAAAACAAATATGTTGCTTTACCACACTACTTTAGGTAATTCAAAGTCACTGCAATAAACATATGTAAATATGTGGACTGCACTAAACACTGTCTGTTAACTTTAGACCAGTGGTTCTCAAACTTTTTTGGTCGCGCCCCCCTTTAAACCTATAAAAAAAAAGATATGCCTCGTCATATTTTCTGCATTTAGCTTTTAAATGACCAGCACCTGCCTGGGTCTGTGCGACTTCATCTATGGCTTTTCTCTTCGCTTTCACAAACCGATCCATCTCCCATTCTAATTACGTCCTTTGGCTATTTACGGTTTTATTTCTTTTCTTTTTCTGCTGATGGCCCGCGCTCGACTTGAAGCAGCTTAGACAGATGGGTGTGTGTCATCAAAGTACTGGGAGAGCTATAAGAGAGCGCGGACGTCTCCTTATGCTTTCTCTCACCGTACTTTGATGTCATAGGCTACACCGATCGATCTTCAAGTCGAACACACCTCTTTACTCTCGTGTGTCACGTGACCGAGTGTAATCGCAGCCTCTGCGATTGAAAAAAAATCACGGTTTTTCATATCGCGATATTATCGCAAATGCAATTAATCGTTCAGTCCTATATGTGAGTATATACTGTATGTATATATAATATAAGCATATATACAAAAAGAAACTGATACATTTTATATCATGTTCAATCAAAAGTTGTGAATTATTTCCATGTCTTTTGGTTGTTCGATTAATATTTAAAACTTTTAAGACAAATGCATGGATCCAGTACACTGATACTGTACGTTCAACCGACTATGTCTGCTAGGATACTCACCAAAACGGGCATGTTGACATAATTTTTGTGTGAATTTGTCCATTCAAGCACAAGACATGAAAGAGAACTAAAGATTTGCATGCGTTCTGAGACATGTTTGGCGCTTCGGATGAGCGCACACACAAATCTTCTCACTGCGCGCACGAGTTCTCATTCACGTCTTCTGGCTCTTGAATGTTTAAACTGGCAAGGCTTAAATGAGTTAAGTTTAAACACAGATAGCAACGTGTGCTGTTCAGGTCTCATCTGCGCACACGCGCTATCAACTCCCAGGTGATGACGGCATAAATGACGGGTCTACTGGTCATTTTCCAGCATACGGCAGTCACATTAAACAAAGTTTACAAAGAGTGACTAGTTTGTCTAAGTTTTTTGTTCATCGCTGTTGTTGTAATCTATTAGGAAGCCAGAATGCATATCGAAAGAAACAGACATTAGCCGAACTCTGTCTGTTTTACACAAGCCATATTACAGATGTGTTGTCAGATTTAATTTGAACCGCAGTGCAATGTGCGTGCCGAACCGTGGGTGGAGAACGGTACGGTTTCGATCTTTTACCGAGAACCGTTACACTCCTAATATACAGTATATATACATATATATATATATATATATATATATACATACAAAATGAAACTGTGTGCAAATATTTGTACATTTAAATGAATATATGTATTAATACATAAGTAACAAATGATAATAACTAACATTTCAATAAATGTAAACAAATCAATCAACAATTAAACTATGTAAAATAAATGTAAGTAAAAATAAATATATATAAATGCATCAATAAAATGTAATTAAATGTAAATAAATATATCCAAAATGAAATAAATAAATAAAGTGATTGATAAATGTTAATATTTAAGTATTTACATACATTTAATATGTTGTTCATTTTTCATCCAGGATGATCCAGTTAACAACACAGTATTAAAGGCACAATATGTAAGATATTACACCACTAGAACAGTGTTATATATTTTGCTGACTTGTGTACTTACATTATCCCAAATGTTTAGAAGAATGTTTAAATCCAGAGAAATAAGCAATTTTAACTAGTGACACGGACCGTGTCTATAGTGTCATTGTGTCGCCTGCCAATGACGTCATAACCCCTCGATTTCCAGTTTTGTTTTGTAGAAAACATGGAAACACCAAATACGCTTTAATATGTTGTGCGTTTTATTAGACCGGTGACGACCGCACAGAGTAGCATTATAACAGAACTTTCAAACGTATCTAGTATGATAAAACAGCGCTGCTTTTTTCCCCCCACATACGCACGACCGGAAGCGGTCGACTGTGGCATAATAAAAGCTCCGCTGCTTTCGAGCCATGTGTCGCGCTCGTTCAACGGCCTCACCCTGCTTCATTCTACTACATGAATAAATCATTAGCTCATTCATGAACATGATTTCTGCCCGAGTCCCGTCAGATTGCATCGGCTGTGGGGATGAAGACCACAACTCCCATGATTCCACACTCCCCTCTTATTTTGTTAATATTATTAACATTTTGCAGTTACTGCAAAGTGTATGTAAAATTTTGACCAAAACCATATATATATATAACAGTATGCAAAGACCTCATGTCCAAAACACACAGGGCCCCACAAACACACACACACACACAGACACACACTTAAATAACCTTAATCTGACAACAAAGAGCTTTTGCAAAACAAAGACCCAAAGTAATCTCAGGACAGATTGCTGCTTGCACTGATTACTGAATTATTATTATTATTATTGTTATTGCTATTATTATTATTTTATCCCCAACTTATGAGTGCACATACACAATCATGTATATATGCATACACAAACTCCCTCACCTTAAGTCGACTTGTCCAGTCCAGGAGTTTGGGACGTCCACCTTGGGTTTGTCCATGGCTCCTCCCTTCACAGTGGTTGCATGACCAACACCCTGTCAACACAAATATACAATCTCCATGACTTCAGTTTCGTTAGAGCACCCAAAACATCCGCACCAAGCTTCAATGTTTCCTACTGAGCAACATGCCAAAGTGGCTGAACACAGTTCTGCACTGAAATACTGTAATTGCGTCCTTGATGTCACTCTCTCACTGCCTTACACTTCTTTTTAAACGATATCTCATTTTTAAATATCTCATCTGGGGACAGCGATCAAAACAGATAATAGGCAAATGAACAGAAAACAAACACAAAGATAAAGAGAAACAAAATGATGCACCGTAAAAGGGTAAGTCCACGTTCCTCACCGTGAAGCCACTCCTAATGCTGGTCCAGAACGTACCCTGTTCTCCACCCAACACACACACACATGGGACGACCCCCCCCCCCCTTACGGGACGCAGCAAACACAAGAAAGTGACCTAGATTATCTGAGTAGAGAGCGATTATCCCCCCCGCTAGGCCACATGCTACTGAGGGCCACAGGGGCAGAAGAAGCGGCGGGGCTATTGTTAATGTGCATCTCCCTTCTTTATTGAGTGCACACATGAGGACGACGACAGAGACATAGAGAGACTTTAATGGAGAGATGGTCGGATGACATAACAGTTCTGAAAAGGGAAAGCAGACATGTTCAAGCTAACGTTTACAAAAAATGACTACAGTTTCTGACTTCATGTTTTCAACATTGATAATAATAAGAAATGTTCTGGTAACACTTTACAATAAGGTGTCATTTGTTAACATTAGTTAATGTATTAACTAACATGAACGAAAAAAATGAACAACACATTTGTTACAGTATTTATTAATCTTTGTAAACGTTAATGAAAATACAGTTATTCATTGTTCATGTTAGTTCACAGTGCATTAACTAATGTTAACAAATACAGCTTTTGATTTTAATAATGCATTAGCAAATGTTGAAATTAACATGAACTAAGATCAATAAATGCTGTAGAAGTATTGTTAATGCTTAGTTCATGTTAACTAATACAGTTAATAACTTTTGAGTAATGAATCTTATTGTAAAGTGTTGCCAATGTTTCTTAAGCAGCAAATCAGCATATTAGAATAATTTCTCATGTGACACTGAAGACTGGAGTAAGGATGATGAAAATTCAGCTTTGCATCACAGGAATAAATTACATTTTAAAACATATTAAAATAGAAATATTTTAAATTGCAATAATATTTCAGCTTTTATTGATAAACTGATACCGTTTTTTGTCTTAAAATACAATATAAATAAAATAACAATGAAACTGGCCACCTGAAAAAAAAGAATCTATTAATGAATTATTATGGTTGTAGTAAGCACAGTATTTTTTTCAGAAAATAAGTCGCACTGGGTCAAAATTGCATTGTTGAGAGAACATATGTCGTATAAATCACATTTTATTATTGCAATTAAATATAATGTAAAATACTGGTAAATTAAATGATTTTTAATTTTTTTTATTTAAGTGTAGTCAGAACAGGATTTAAAAATATACAAATACAATACAAAACAAACATAAATTATAGCATTCATTATAAACAACATGTATTATAAACAGCAAGCCAAAAATATTTTTTAAATATTTGTTTGAAATGCTCTCCACAAACAAACTTGGGCTCACGTACTGAGCTCATTCGGCACCAATACAAACTTGTGCTTTGTATATGTTTTGTGCACTTGACATTAATTGCATTATATAAGTCACAGCTAACTAAAAAAAAAAAAAAAAAACATGCAACTTATATTCTGGAAAATACGGTTTTGCAGGTTTTGGTGGGAACTAAATAGAACAACGGGGGGAAAAAAATAATATGATCCCCCTAAAAAACTGACTCAGGCGTGATGTGAGGATTTTGTTGATATGTTTACGACCTAAATAGGCTCGAAGTAAACGCAGTAAAACATTCACGGTCACACGCATCAGCCGTGAGAGCGGAGTCTATATTAAATATGTGTCCTTGGCTCTCGGGGTGCATGGCCTGTTTACATAAGACTTATGAGTGGTGGGTAAACTCTTGGGAATACGGTAATTGAATAAATGTCAAAGCCCAATGAGAGAGAGTTTGTAAGAGACTGTGTGTGTGTGTGTGTCTGTGTGTGTGTGTGTGTGTGTGTAGGGATTTGCATCATAAATGTGTTTCTCTATGACCTTTGTGTCCATCTCATCCATCAATCTAACTGTAGAGCTGACAGATAATACAACAGCAAAGCCTGATCATCAATCTAATGTACAAGATAACTCAGCACAAATTCTAACATAAGACCTAGACAAAAAGACACTAACTCAAACTGTTAAGAGTACCATGGTGCCTTAGTAATACCATGGCATTCATTCTTTAATGTACCTTGGGGTACTATACCACATACTATGATATTTGAGCCTTTTAACGCTATTGCTTGGCAATATTTGACCACAGTGTCCCAAAACACGCTTGCTGCCAATCAGCAGTAAGGGGCGTGTCTAATAATGACAGGGAGAAGAGAGCGCTCAGCGAGTGCACAGGACGGATATTAGCAGATCGACTATAGATAGCGAGAGATGGCAGATAGAAAAAAAAGAGGAACATTTTGGAGGAACAAAACATTAAAAAGAAGGGTTACGATCAGGCAAGAGGTAGGACCCGCATAAATATTGGAGCAGCTTTCCATTCAACACACACTACTACCAAACACATTCGACCTGAATTACCATAGTAACACACAGATTCCGCCATCGTCGCTGCCAGGGTCATGTACGTACGTGTGGGGCAGAGTTATCAAAATAGAGGCAATGTCCTTTTGGCGTATGGGCGTGTTTGTTTGGGTGTTTTCAAATATCAACATCGTTTGGCAAAATTCTCTTAGTGTGCCTTTAACACAACTTTATCCATCAGTTAGCGTTTACTGTAAATATGATTTTCATGCACAAGCTGCTTTTTTCTCTGTAAAGTTTCTGATCTGATCCAAAACAAAAGTCTTGATGGGTTCATTGTAAATATTGTTCCAGGCTTAATGTTGTTGATTCAGGAGCAAGTTATGAAATCAAACCAAAACAACTAGAACAAGTTCTTGGAACAGCATCCTTTTTAGTCCTTGAACAATATTCCATAACCAGACCAGATCAGATTTTAAAATGAGGTTTAGAGTCTTGAATAATATCTTTAATGAATCTCATCAGGTTGTTCCAGGAGCATCAGATCAGAACGCAATGTCTTACTTGTGTAAATCACGTGTCTGAAGTACACACTGCAGTTTCTGATCTAATGGAAGTCCTTTCTGAAAAACTCCCTGGAGGAACTCTGAGCTTCATGTTCATGTTATGGCAGGGAAGGGAAGGGGAACCCTGAAGCTCTCCCAGTCCCTTATCATCCATCCCAGGAGCTCAAGCTCACAGCCGGTGGTCACCTTCACTGAAGCACAGCACACCGTTAAATGATTTGAGGAGTTTCTCTGGGCTGCTGAGCTCTGCTCTGCTCTGCTCTGCTCACAGCTGTATGTACAGGAGAGCCGGGTAATTATGAGTGTGGGATGGTGATTCTCTCCCCCGTTTTGTTGGCCACAAGATGATTATCAGATGTGCTGAGGAGCTTGTCTGGACTTTCCAGCACACATAAACATGAATGTGAGATAATGTGTAATTATGGTCAGTGCTCTAATAACCACCAAGGACCTTTAATTGATTTTCATACAATGCTACGGTCAGGGGACATTCGCTTTGTTCACTGTTTGTGTTTGCTTGTTTCTTTTGTTGGTTGGTTTCTTTTTCTTTCGTTCTAAATTTGATTGTTCATTGATTTATTCATTCTTTGTTCATTTTTTTTGTTTATTTCAGTAGTTTACTTGTTTCCTTGGTTTGTTGGTTTACCTTTTTTGGTAGTTTTTAGTTTGCTTGTTTATTTTTTGTTTCATTCATTTGTTTGTTTGGTCGTTCATTTATTCATGGGTTGGTTTATTTTTGGTTTGTTTAGGTAGTCTGTTTGTTTCTTTGGTTTGCCTTTTTTGATCATTTCTTTGTTTCTTTTGTTCATTTGTTCATTCATTTCTTTAGTTGGTTCATTCTTGGTTTATTTTTTGTTTGTTTCTGAAGTTTGTTTGTTTCCTTGGTTTATTGGTTTCTTTCTTTCTGTCTTTCTTATCTTACTTTAAGTTGTTTGTTATTCATTTTTATTGGTTTATTCATGGTTTATTTTTTGTTTGTTTTAGCAGTTTACTTGTTTCCTTGGTTTATTAGTTTGCCTTTTTTGATCATTAATTTGTTCTTTCTTTCATAAATTTATTTGTTTGGATTGTTCATTTATTAGCTGGTTCATTCTTGTTTTTGTTTTGTTTTTTACTTTCAATAGTTTGCTTGTTTCCTTGGTTTGCTGGTTTGCCTTTTTTTACCTTGCTTTCTTTCTTTGTATCAAATAAATTCAGCCTTGGTGAGAGACTTCTTTCAAAAACATTATAAAATCTTACTCAACCCAAATATTTGACCTGTAGTGTCAATTTACAAGATATTGTCTGAAACTGATCAACAGTGACATGCACATGTACAGCATAATGTACAGTATTATAACATTAATGAAATTAAAAGGCTAATTTCATTTCATTTTCAGTGGGGTTCAGACTTGCTCAAGATCAAGATTTTCCAGAGCATCACTAAAAGCTGGCCTCTGACTGTAGGCACTGATTGGTTGATAGAAATGTTGATCCAGGAACATGTCCTAGTATTATAAATCACATTTTAACTAGCAAAAACAAAATCACAGTGCAGTCTCCAATTATCCTTTACATGTGTCACCTGATTCTTAAGAGTGCTGAAGAAGTCCTGCAGGAGGAATTGGAATCAGCAGTGATGGCACTGACAGAAGCAGATATTTATTTGGGAGCAGAGAGAATGCGCATATATTTATGAATCCTCACCATCTCAAAAGTGCTGCCGTTGATGCATTAGCGTGCCCTCACTCTGTCATTGAGGAGTGCACCGCAATGATTACTGTCACTCAGAGCCATCTGGGACGGATGTGTGCGAGCATCTGCACGAGTCGTAATTTTGCAGACACCTTAAGAATTCCTAACAATTGCGTTACACTTTCTTTTCCCGTTTGATGCTAATATTTCTGAGATATTGGACAGTTTTATGTATGTAATCCTAATACACTCAGCAGTTTCCAAGAGCCTGAAAGTGCTACAATTTAGGAAATGGCACACTCAGAATTAAAATATACTGTGTTGGCTTTCTGTGTGACCCCGAGGCACTGAGAGTACATTCAGCAAAATCCTAAACACTGTTCATTCATATTGAAAATTACACTACTATTCAAAAGTTTGGGGTTGGTAAGATTTTGAAATGGTTTCGAAAAAGTCTCTTCTGCTCACCAAGGCTGCATTTATTTGATGAAAATGCATTAAAAACTGAAATATTATTACTATTTAAAATAACTGTTTTCTATTTCAATATCTTTTAAAATGTAATTTATTCCTGTGATGCAAAGCTGAATTTTCAGCAGCCATTTCTCCAGTCTTGTGTCACATGATTCTTCAAAAACCACTCTAATATGCTGATCTGCTGCTCAAGAAACATTTCTTATTATTAATGTTGAAACTGGTTGTGCTATGCATAATATTTTTGTGGAAAAAATGTTTTCAGGATCCTTTGATAAAAAGAAAGTTCAAAAGAACACATTTTATTTGAAGCAGGAATCTACTGTAACATTACAAATGTCTTTACTGTCACTTTTGACCAATTTAATGCATTCTCACTAAATAAAAGTATTATTGTCTATTAGAAAAACAAATCTTACTGACCCCAAACTTTTGAGCAGTAGTATATGTGCTGTGTCTGTCTCTGTCTAAATGTGAGAGCAAAAAGAGCTGTTTAATAGATGACCTCAAACACAAAGAATGAAAGAGAGACATATAGCGAGAGTAAAAGCTTTGTTGATGAAAACAATCATGGAAGAAAGTAAGATAACAATGTGGCAGAGCTAAAAGGTCAAACTTAAGCACAAATATAATATGACCATGAATGTTGAGTGTTCAGTGTAAATCCTGCAAACAAGGACAGTATACATCAGAAGACCAAGAACTCAAAAGTAGTCTTGTATTGCTTCTTCCAAAAGCACAATACAAATCTGGCCTTCATTTACTGTAACTGAACTGAAAAAAGAAAGTTGACACTTTCCCAGACACTCCTATCAAACATCAGCATGTGGTGTGTGTTCACTCACAGTGGACTGGGGTCTGCTGGTGTCCTCAGGGTCCAGTGAAATGACTTCCAGGGGCGGGGCGAGGGCAGGGTCACTGCTGCTTCGCACGGATAGAGGAGTGGCTGATGGGAAAAAAGTCAAAGAATACACTTTTAAATCTAAAATAGAATCATTCTGCATTTTAAAACCTAGGTTAAGTGGAAAAGATATTGACTTAGACTGTGAAAAAGCACTGTGGCACCATGATACAATCATATAGCACCAAACATTGTTATTTTAGTATCATTGAGTTACCATAATAGGTTTTGTTAATACTTTGAATTAGATTTTATTCATATTTTCCATTTTAATTTTGTGTGTTTGTCATTTTTATTAGCCTTTTTTAATATGTCAATTTTTTAAGTTTTAGTTATTTTAGTACTTCAACTAAACAAAAATGAGAAATGTTGCATCCATGCCTTGGCAACTAGCTGAAATAAAAATTATATATTTTTTATATTTAATTTTTTTTTTATTTCAGTTAATGATGAGTAATGTTTAAGTAATATTTTAGTTTCAGTTAACAATAATAACCTTGGAAATGTATAATTATCATTTTTATGTACCATGGCATTTACATAGTGCTTCAAACAATACCACTGTAGCAGCACAGTAAATGTCAGAAGTATTACCATGACACTTTTTTTGTAAGTAAAGATAATACTGGTTCATCTGATCTTTGAAGAACTCCAGCATAAAATAAGTACATCTGAGCCATTATTGTTATGTCTCATTTACCATTATTCACGTTTATCTTCTCAGACAGACAAGTGCTGGTCAAACACTTTTTGAACAGCACCAAGAGTGTTTTCATTTTCAGACACACATTGGATCATACAAACACAATTAAAATCACACTAAACTCACCACATGAAAGCACAACAATACATTCTCACGGAACACAAGCACAAAGACATCTGAATGAGTCAGAGCAGCTTTCCGTACACATACTCAGTCCTGCCAAACGTCTCCCATCACACACATTTGTCTGGTTTCCATAAAAGGGACGACAGCCAAAGTGCTCAGCAGAAACGGCTACGGGAACAGGATGCTAGATCCGTCAAAAACAGCTCTGTCTTTTACAGGAACAAAATAATACTACAGAAAAATGCAATGAGGGAGTTTTATATCAGCACTGTACAACAGAATGTCCTTGGCCTCCATACGGAAAAGGATCTCCAAGACCTCCTGAGATAAGGCCGGAGACACTGTGACATCTCAAGGATCTCAAGTACACAAGTGTGTGGAACGCTGGCATGGCAGCAAGGTCACTGCTGGTGAAACAGTTAAATGAGCTGAATCATAAGAAACAGGGTTTTCTACCACAGGGATAAAGAGTTTTATATACCATGTTTATGAAGCTGAGATATATTAAATATCACGATTTGAGATGTTGCGATTTCCTAATCGCAAAGCCTGCGATGTGGACGCGATATTACACTGTTCCAGAGCATATGCACGACTGGAAGCCTTGAGTTGCAGTCTTACTTGCCCTGGGCAAGAGTGAGCGCACCTCCGTTCTCCCCAATCAGCACTGCTCTAGCCAACTGCGTAAACACCCACCATTAAAAAAAAAAAAAAAACGGAAAGCGGGACGGGAGAGAGACAGAGTGGGATTATGGCGTCTACTGGGTCAGATCGATAGTTAGGCAAATTAAAACTAAAGAAAACCGTATGCAACTTAAGCTTCGAAATGACAGACAACTAACCAAAAATGTAATTTGCAAGAGCTGCGTCACAGCGCATATCAAAAGCTCCCTTGTCTGTTCTGTTTTCAGTATTGGAGAATAAAATACATTCTTAGATGTTTTTGTTAGTATGTGAACGTTATCTTGCACATTGCTTGCTAATTTCAAGCATTCAGCACATTTTCCACTTGCTCTTAAAATCCCAAATACTTAAAAGGAATAAATCAGCCTATGTAACATATGTAATACTTTAATAATTGACTTAAGAAATACAGTTCTTTATTTATAAAAAATAAACAAATATTTTCTTTGAAATTAAGTAAATTCTGTAAAAGTAGTTATACCATTATAATCTTGCCTGCTGAAAAAAAAAAACAATAGAACCCCTCCCAAAACACAATAACAAATGTAATGGATTTCAGGGTTATAATGGGAATTTGTTTGGTTTTAATGTAAACTATAATGGTGTCTATTTGATGGATTCTATTGGTGGGATGTAATCTGGCAGATGGCAACCAATAGAACGACAGTCATTCCTATTGGAAAGGAATTTTGTACTGGTTTAATGGAAACTATAAGAATTTCTGTGATGGTTTCTATTGTTTTCTTCAGCAGGGTAATGATACCCATACTGTGCTGCACATTATTGACAATATTGAGCTGAAGCTTGACTTTGCAAATTTAAAATCAAATCAAATCGCAATATCTGTCAAAAAAATCGCAATTTGATATTTTCCCCCAAATCGCACAGCCCTACTAAGCAGCAAAAATTACTAATTCAGAAACAGTAACCCCACTAATGAGCTCATTAGCATATGCCTGTCCTACATTTACATGTTAACAAACAGAGCATATTCATCCACCCTAATGAATGACAGTGTGTACTACAGAGGTTAGCTATTTATGCTACATAGTTGTTGTTTTTTAATCAGATTATGCGTCATTCATCTGTATTTGTGTACAAGTGCTCATTTTTATGTGCAAAGAAAAAGTTCAAGCAAAATTCCTGCCAGTTTCACAACAGGTCTGTAAACATAAATTCCTCCCCTTATTCTTTATTAGTTGCATTTAGTTATTTTTTTCCAGATAAATACTGCTCTGATTGCCTAAATAAATAAAAGATATTGCTTCCTTAAAATGCATAAGGAAGAATGTTTTTAGGGTAGTAGCAGGGTGTATAAGTTTATGCATTGTTTCGGAAAAGTGAGATTTTTTTTCAAAGCTGCATTAAATTGATCAAAAGTGACAGTAAAGGCATTTCTAATGTTACAAAATATTTCTAATTCAAGTAAATGCTGTTCTTTTGAAGTTTATATTCATCAAAGAATCCTGAAATATGTATTACAGTTTCCACAAAGATATGAAGCAGCACAACAGTTTTCAACACTGATAATATTAAGAAATGTTTCTTGTCAGCTTATCAGCATATTAGACTGATTTCTGAAGGATCATGTGACACTGAAAACTGGAGTAATTATGCTGATAATTCAGCTTTGCATCACAGGAATAAATTACATTTTAAAATATATTCATATAGTAAACCATTATTTTAAATTCTACAAATATTTCACAATATCACTGTATTTTCTTTTTATGAACAGTCTTGGTGAGCATGAAAGACTTTCAATGTACAGTTTTAAAGTAGCTTCCTACACTGACAAGAACTAATTATCTTGTATGTACTGGTAAAAGTGACAGAACACAATACTGATGACTTCTGCCAGCCGCAAATAACAGAAAGAGCAAGTCTGACCCTGAAAAGATAAAGAAAAGCTCAAAAAAATCAAGCACAGTGCTTATCAAACAGACACTTCCAGCAGCAAAGACTGCTCATATCCTTCAGTCTGCTTCTAGAAATCATCAAAAAGGCTTTTGGGTATGGTCACACTAGCACAGAAACTCTCATTCAGGTGAAGTTGGTATGTTCTGGGAGTCATTAACACAGACTTTGTGTTCGTCTTTTTAAGGTACTGAAACCAAAAGCAACATCTGCTATAGTAGCTAATTCATTAGGAAAGCTGTTGGTATTGCTTTTTGAGCAATATTTCAACTTATCAGGGCCATCTTTAAATGTATCACTGAGCTATTGAACTATATTTCTCTGCATACAGATAAGGCCAATCAAAGAGACCTAGACAGAAACCCAGACTCTTTTCAGGCCTGAGAAGGCCTTGGATAGATGTCCCAGTATTCTTACTATCCTTTTCCATAAATATTATATTTTAAGCTTTATGTTTGTAACCTGTGTGTATGCCACCTTAAGCAACTCTTAAACCATAACCTTCATTGCCATCATTTATCTACACCATAAGACCTCCAACATACAGTAAGGCACTAACTACACCCTAAAGACCTTACTAAGGACGCTCACAATAAGAAAGCTCTCAGACCTTTGTGATGTTTATGAATTCCCATAAAGGAGTGTTACATCTGTGCAGTGTCTTGATGAAGAGTTTCCCTCAACTCCAATCAATCTTCCCAATCCTGCAGAACCTGGTGGAGCTTGAGCTCCAGGCTCAAGGTTAATCGTCAAGAGGATTGTTCATGCAAACTCATTTTAGGCGTTATTTTTGGTTTTACGTCCCTTAAAAAAACTGAGGTATAAGAATCTGTGTGAAATATGTAAAGGCAGGGGCGATTCAAGGTAAAACCTTTAATTACTGGCTATTCTGACACAGGAGTGGAACAACCCATCTGGTGGTCTCATCTTCCAGGAAAAGCATGACATTTGGAGTGTGCTATGAATATGTGCTTTCAGCTGAATAAATAACAGAGCCAATCCCACAATATAAGTAATCAGGCTAAAAATAAAGAGAATTTGAGTGTGAAAATATTAAAGTATTAATAGACTAAATGTTTGACATTCACAGACCTGAAGCCACACATCAAATGTTTTCATAAGAACTGTTTGCCTTTTATATATATAACAAAAAAGTAGAAATATGTATTAATGGTTTTATTAAAGCTGTGTAAAGGTAAATAACTACAATTTTATTTAATGTTTTTATTATTACAAACATTAATACTTTTTAGTCGCTTTTAAATTGACAATGCTATTACAAGTTGCTTTATCTTTTTTAACATGTTCATTTTGTCGTGCTGCTGAATATGTCACTAATGTTAATCAAACAACAAAACAGCTATAACAAAGATTAATCTAAATTTAATTCATACAGTGAACACTATGCAGTGTTATTTTACACTTAATTATAACATTTCTGTATCTGAATACTACTGTTTATTTTATCTATGCTTGTAAATTGTGTATTTCTTTTTTTTCTTTTTCTTTCTTTTTTTTTACTGACTGTTCACTTGCCTTTAATCATGTTTGAAATTTCTCAGACTATAGTTTTTGCTGTGGTATATGAAAAAGTACTTAAAGTGCGTGGAAAGCAAAGTTACAATGATATCAAATTAGTGTCATTCATTTTTTGTTAAAATGACATTTTCTGATTTGTGACATTACTTTCTATGTAATGCTAAAACACTGCTGGTCACTTTCAGAAGTTGTAGTGATTCTTTCTTGTCCAAGAAAGAATATGAAACAAATTGGTTATATAATTTTCATTTTTAAATATTTTAAAATATAATTGAAATTGATTTTACACACTTTAAGCAATACCGTATCGCATATCGAATATCGCATTTAACAAAGTATCGCATATCGCATTTTTCTTTAATATCGCACAGCCCTACTATATAGTAGTAAAACGCATTTGAACAGTAGCCTACTTTTTGATCAGTTCATCAGTAATATTCAAGAAATAATAGATATTGAATGGATGTTTGAACTTATTTGCATGTTTTTTTTGTTGTCTTTTTATCCTCATTCCAAATTATCAGGAAAAGAGGAAATCAACAGTAAAACAGGAGAAAGTAGAAAATTATTACTATATTACTGTGCCATAGTAAAATGCATGTGCCTATTTTCTGATCAGTTGACCAACTATCTGCCCAATCAGGTATCTAGGTGACACAGTTTATAGTTCTTGAGAGTATGATACCTCTCATTGCATGGCACAGCGCACAGACCTACCCCACACTGACTGCACCTGTGCTTTGTCTGCCGGCTGCCCTTAGAGCGTGCGCGATCAGAACAAACAGAACTCCTGCTGCCTCTACCTCTAGCAACAGCTCACCTATGGACACTACGACCACGTTCACCCCTGCCACCCCCATCCCCGTTGAGCAAAGGGTCGAAATGATCACTTGTTTGTGCTTCGTGAACACTCTCGCCTTGAACGGCGGCACCATTGCGCTGCAAAGATGTACCGTGAGAAGCGCGATTATTAGACGAGCGATCGTCATTTCCAAAAGGCAAATATTCCCCTTCAGAGTCAGAATCGGCGAATAACATTTGCAACACATCCTCACGGTACAACTTTTTATTAGCCATTTGGCGATTTTCTCTCAAAAATCTCACAATTTACTTGCACGCTATGAACTGAACTACTTCCGCATCAATGACACGATAGCTCACTTGCTCTGCTCTTTCCTCAAACACTTTGAATAGGAACATGACGTAATTTTGGTCTAGAATCGAAGTGCTACATGTCTGCCATCTAGTGGTAGGGAATACAAATGAGATATTACACCATATCAGGAACTACAGTCTATTTTATTAAGTATGACGTCTTGTCGCAATTTTGCGACTTTGGCGCTTAGAGGGTTAACAACACGCCTCAGAATGTTTCCCACTCAACTGCAATCCCTAAGCATTGTAAAGGTGATAAGAAAACTGCTCTCAAATCTGGGTTTAAACTTCCAGGATGAAGGACAGCATGGCGAATCCTCTTGACCTTTGACCCCTGAGAGGTCTGTCATGTGAAATGGGGTCAAGTGGGCACATTCTTTTAGTCAGGCGTCATCTGTTTGTCACGGCTCTATGCTGCGGTTATTCCCATCTGTGGCAAGTCACTACGAGAAAAATAAAAATATTCAGTCAAGAGCAGTTGAACGTTACCAAAAAAGAAAAAAAAGGAAAACCAGCTTGCACCAAGAACCAAATTTGAAGAGACGTTTGCGATCGACAGTCTGTTAACCTGTAATTCTGTTTTATTGGTAATCAATGTCTGACAGGTATGAGTGGCCACCTCAGGTGCTGCTGGGAGCCGTGAGAGAGAGCGTGTGTGTGTGTAATGAGCACGAGTGGGGATCGAGGGATCGATGCCGCTGCAATCATAGCACCGTGCCGTAGAGACAGTCAGAGCTGAGACAGATGTGCCCTGTTTCTGAGGACTGTTACGGCTCGAGCAGGAACAAACTCATGGTCTCTGGTTGGCAGAATAAAGCGCCATTCCATAATTACATCTGAAAAAAACCCTTCCTCAATCCTTTCCTTGTGCGCTGACTAAGTAAACATGGACAGCAGGTTTAATTTGTTTAAAGTACACCGCACTAATATGACACCCATGGTTGGAATGTGTTACCCATGACAACCGACCACATATCTTTGAATGCATCATCATCTCACAAGAAAAACGAGCTTATATGCTTTTAAATGGTTAAGGTGTTTCTCTTCAGACCCATTTATAACTAGTATAAACTACCCCTATCCGTAAAATAAAAGCAATTTAGAATTTAAAAAAATTAAATGCAAACATTGTAAAGCTTAATCTTTCAAAAAAAAAGTTATATAATCGGAAAAATGTAATGTCATGAATTTAAAAAAAGGAAATCATATCATATATGACAAATATATTTGTCATATACATCAACTTTAGGGTTGTAACGATATACCAGGATGACGGTTTATCACGGTTTGACCGTGCACGGTTATCATAATGTAAACATTAGCATATCTACGGTTTAAAAAAAATTAATGAATAAAAAATCTCACCCGCACACATGCAACTAATTTCCGCTCGGCTGCTTCACTCTGCATTCACTTGGCTGCTTACACGCACGTGCAGCGGAGAAAATGACAGAGACAGAGATAATATCTAATCTCCATCCCTGCCGAAAAAAAAGTTAATATCTGCAGTATGAGAATTAAAAAGTACGAAAAAAAAAAACCGCGGGGTTGTCCTTGAGGACGTATCCAATTTGCAAAAAATTTGGACGCAAAGTGGCTGCAAGAGCAGGCAATACATCCAACATCTTCGCTCATATTCGCGGACACCATCCCTCCATGCCGATAACGGTATGTCGCATTAATAACAAGTTATAAGTTAAGGCCGTATGATTTCCATGAAGCAGAGGGAATCCCAGTGCAGTCGTGAACATGGAATTTACAGAATAACGAGGATGTCACGTAAAACGCGCAATCTGATGGATGGAGAAGTCAAAAGTAGTTATGATATGTGTCTGTGAATATTAAAGCGCAAAGAGACTGCTATATAAATAATCTGCTTGTTTCTGCATGTCTCTGAGTGGTGCCGTTTTATCTAACATACTGCATACTGAAGTACGCATACATAAATGGTGTTTTCAGCGTCTAAGATACATAAATATGAACATCAGCAGAGCTGCTCAGAGAGAAAACGTAAATAAACATTTCCTAGTTTTATTTGAGAAAAAACATTGTCAAATACACTCTGAAACTCAAAGGTCTGCTACAACCCGTCAAAATAAAAGTTTGATTTAATTTTAAATTATGACAGAAATATATTGGCATTGTACAATGTACTTCAAAGTTTTAATAACAACAATAATAATATTCTTTATAATAAAATAATTTAAACATTGTTTTCAAGGAATATCGTGTTTGTCCGTGTTTTAACTTTGCCAAAAATAAAGCTGTACATTTTCATTTAATAACATTTTAAAACATTAATTAAAATGTTAAAGTGTGATTTAGATATATATAAGGTGTACAGCTTTATTTTATTATTATTTTTTTATTATTAATTTATTTTTTCAGAAGGGAGTCTTCGATAATTTCATTAAAATGGTTTCAAGTTTGTTGTAATAAAGGATTTGTTCACTCAAATAACTTACTCTTGTTCTTTTAAGAGTCATTGTTACTGATAAGAATTATTGTTCAATATATACTGTGATTTTCTGAGACGATTATCATACTGTGAAAATCTCATACCTTTACAACCCTAATCAACTTTATGGGGACAAATGTGTCCAAATAAATACATTTATTTATTTATTATTATACATATATAATGTTTAGAAAACATTTCATTACACCAAATGCACAACATAATGTTCTTTTTAGCAACGTCATATGACCCCTTTAATGTATGTCTTTGACCCACAGGCTGAGCGGTGACCCACTGCCCCTCTGTACCTATCTTCATTCAGCAGTCATTGCCTGTCACTCACTCTTAAGCTCCGCGCCCTGACTGAATAAAAACCAATGTGGCTTAGAAGTTCTTTTTTTTTTAGTTGAGGGGAATCTCATTGTGCTTTTGTACAGGCTGCTCTGGTTAACTCTCAGAGACTCACTGTTGGAAAACTGCAAAATAAAGCAATTAAGTAAGATAAATTTTTTGCTAATCATGAATCAAAACAACAGCTCACTCTCTTAAAAAATTATTACAACAACACAGCCACTGCTTGCAGACACTACTGCTGACAGAGTTTTGGATCAAATTAATGTTTGAGAATAAATATTTCTATTTTTTAGGTGTAGCGAAAAGAACAACAAATCACTTCATTTTTCACCTGCAATAAGGAAAGTAAAGAAATCATTCCAACAAAGTGACACATATTGACAGCAGAACCTTTTCTTTGGCCTCTTCAGATATAAAGCTTCATATAAAGTTCATTATAATCGCTATAAACTAACCCAATTCATTTTTAGAATAAAAATAAATTAAAATATTATTAAAGCATTATTAAATATTTTATTTTTTTTAAAAATCAATAAATGCTATGTTTTATATATATATATAATTTATATTTTATATATTAAAATTAATATATATTTAATTAATAAATTCTGCCAAAACAAAACAAAATGAGTTAATGATCAAATTAAATAAACAAAAAAATAACACTAAAATTACAAAATACAAAAAGGAAAATAATAAAACAAAATGTTGTAAAGCTGATGCATATACATTTTTTAAAATGTAAAATTCAACAAGATGTTTGGTCATTTATAGCAAACTTCTAGGGACAATTTTGCCCTCCAAGTATAGCAACTTAAACTGACAACATCCACATCTACTAACAAGATTAGCAGTGTACACTGTTCTGAAGTCAATGGAGGTCCGGCCAAGCATGAACTCATTCAAATGCTGCCGTTATTCCTGTTTGCACCCCAGACACACACACACACACACTAACTAAGTTAACCCTGATCCCATGAAGGTCTTTCCTCCTCTTTAGTGCCACTGATTCAATAAGACTCCTTTTTGACTTCCCTATCGCCCCGGCTGTGTTTCAACAACAAATCCCAAGTGCTGACACACAGACACTACGGCACAGCTACTAAACTACATTGGGCACGGTTCCTTTGTCCCCGGCATCATTTAATTGACAAATGAACGAGACGAGCATTGTGTGTGCAGCTGACAGTGGACTTTTTTGTAATGTAACGTCATGGCAATGTTTGAGGTGTACACAGGGACATCTGCCTCTAGTCTGGCTTCAGAGAGGGGCATTATGGAAAGGTTAGCCAGGGCAAGGCTGAGTGAGCAGTCACAATGATGTATTCAGAAATGGCAAGTATAACGTTTGCATTTATTTGAATTGATACAGCTGTGACAGTCGAACATTGAGCGAGAGTTAGCCACTTTGATAGCCACAAATCTGTTGCTGAGTAGTTGCTAGGGAATTATGGGTGGTCGCTAACAAGTCTTAAAGGGATAGTGATCCAAAAAGTGAAAATTCTGTTATCATTGACTCACCCTAGTGTCTTTCCAAAACATTATACAAAGCACAGTGGGTTAACACTAAACAACACAAACATACACACATGCACACACTAAATCAGCTCAATAACGGGCTGCTAATACACATGCACACAAGTTCACACATAACTATGAAAACAAATCACACTCACTATCTACAACTGTGTAACAGACACTTTAAAACCACCACACACACTCTATTTTTTCCAATGTTTTCTCCATTCAGTCAGTCTGTGGTCACTGGAAATTAAAGACACTTGTGCATGTTGGAAACTAAGAATTGTTTAACCCTTAGAGGCTTCAGGGACTCAAACTGAACCCACAGTTAACATACCTCATTCACCTACATTAGCTTTTACTTTTTTATAATAATTTATAATTGTATTTTGAATAAGGCTTTAAAACATCAACAACAATTTCATTTTGCCCATCTAACTTATAAGATCCAAGACAGTTCTTGTAATTATTTGGCAGAAAAATCTATTCAGAATAGAATAGAATAGAATAGAATAGAATTCTGACATGATTCTTTGGTGGAACATGCTAAACATATCTATCATCTTTTTCTTTGTGATTGATGAGGACATGTGAATTCCAGCACTGACATACTTGATTTGAGGGTGGAGGGGGTAACCTCTATCTCACTGCCCAGGTAGGGCTGCAGGAAGCTGAGCTCAGGTTCAGAAGGGTCAGGGCTGGAGCGACCGGACGCCACACTCCCTCCGGGACTCAACATCGCTCTCTGCTGGAGCTCCATCTTCTCATACACAGCCTTCAGCTGAGGACAGCAAACACAAAGCAGATTAGAAAACAGAAAAAAACATCACTAACTAACAAACAATACATACAGCTAAAAATGTACACTGTATATACACATCATATCTATTTTACAGGACATCACAAGAGACACACAAAGCTGAAAACAAAGAGAACTGCAGGTCCCAATATATGTGCATCGATCAAACTTTTTTCCTTTTTTGTTTTGTACAAAATCCATACCACAAATCATTTGCACAACAAAAATTACAGTATCAAAACGGTTAACACTGAATATTACATAATTCCTCAAGCTCATTAATTTAAAAGTATAAGTAAAATAAAAAAGGCACAAAGATTTGTTCAGTGGAAGGTAGAGTGAATGGTCAGTGCCACTGTACTACTGATAATTCATTCTCACTCAGAGCAAAGCTCTGAAATACACAGGCCAATATTAATAATAGATTTTCAAAAATTACTATGAATGTAATACTGGAAGAATAGATGGCGTTTCCTTTGGACGTACAGTATGAGAAAGTCTAGATAAGTTACAGTGGCCCCAAAATGTTTTTGGACACTTCAGCGACACTAAAAAACACCTGAATGTAAATAAACAAATAAATAATTAAAAAATTAAGCTTAATTAACACTAAAAGTTTACAATAGTTTATATATTTTTTTTTTCATAAAATAAAACATTACTTAAAATATGTATTATAAAGTACTTTATTTTATATAAATTGTAATTATTAATAATATAACGTAAAATTTATACCAATCAAAAACAAAACATGAATATATTTAGCATGTCTTGATGCTGGCAGTCCAATCGCATAATGAATCGGATGCTACTGCTGGTTCATTCGCCACACTGGAAAGGTCAAGTTGAGTGCATTGCATTGTGGGATGCAGTGCTCCCAGGAGTGTTTGCTGTTCACATGTTGGCAAATATAGGCAATCCTGTTTTTCCATGCAAACAAACTTAGCAAACAATGCACAGTACACATGCCACAAATATATTGCAAGGAGTATGTTAGTATGCTATACTGAAAAAATTCACACGCTCATCTCTTGGTGAGAGATGTTAATATTCCAGCAGGTGCCTCAAATGGCCCAAAATGTAATAAGAAATTACTAACGAGTTAATATACACAACCATCAGACAATAATTAGACACATTACACTGGCAACAGCTAATTGTCTATAGAACAGACTCTAATGTAACGGCTGAGAGCTTATGTGAAATGCATCGGTCGAGTAGCTTACAGCTTTTTTCCAAAACCAGTTGCGATCATATAAACAAGACAGGCAGTATGATAAACAAATATAAAATGAAATTAAAAAATAAACCCCAAGCTGACAAGTGTCTGTGAGCACATGCGTTAAGCATCAATGGTCAAATTAGATGTGACGAGGGAATCAGAAGCTGTCAAACATAATGTCACGGTAGCGTTATGAGCTGAGAGGACGTTAATGGTAATGAGAGAGAATACGTTTGAGTGCTCTGTGGTCTCTGACCGTCTCCGATTGGCACGTTGACAAGCAGCCATAAAGCCGGGCTGTCTGATGAATTCATTCGCCAGCCACTAATGAATTAGCACTTCCCTTCTTTGCCCACACTCGCCTTTCCAATCACTTCAAAGGCCTGGCACAGGAAACAACGGCTTAATGAAAGACAAAAAAACGCCAGGGAACATCAACCACGAGGGCAGGTAACACATACGGCAGGGTGAGACGGAAGCTCGATATGAAGTCATCTGCATCTGTGACTGCTTTTCAGGAAAACAATAACCGGTGACACGCGACAGGAATATGCATCATCAATCATGGGGAAATATTGTGCCGTGCACCCCAACCCGGTCTGCGTGATTCGATGGCCTGACATTTCTCGTGCTGAAAAATAAACAGAAATCGTCCAGATCAGATGGCAAAAGTGAGAGAGAGTGGGGAAAAGTAATCTTGGGGAATCACTTCTCCTCGGGTTTGATAGATGGCCGTCTCTCTCCGGTTCTTCCTCTAAGTGCTTCATACCTGATCAAACTCTATTTCTGGGCCTGAAGCGTGCAGGCTGGGATATTCATCAGCACAGTTGTGTGTATACATGCTGCACATTATTCATGAAAGATCGTAGAGGTGTGTGACTCATAAAAAAAAAAGTGTCGATCCAATCACAGAGCAACAAACAGAACAAAAAAAACAATGCAAACTCCTTCCCTCATAACAGCAGCCAGGCAGGTCACAGATGCCTCTCGTGAGGGCTGTAACACGGACACACTTTTCAATTCTACTGAGAGCCATTCATCAACGAAACAACCTCTGAGAACATATGCAAATGTATATGTATGTATTAGGGGAATATAGACTATTAGGGCTCAACAGAGTTGGTGACATTTCTCTATCTTAGGAAAGAGTCGCTGGTGGAGACCAAAACTGTAAAAATACTGTTTGATTTTTCAATTTATGATTCAATTTCTACTGGGAAATTAACACAGCCATACACATTCATTGTGTTGTTTTCTGAGCACCCTGCCCAGAGCGTTGGGTTTTAAAGACAAGGTGCGTGCGGTCATTAAATATTTGCTTGTTAAGTTGTTAACCTCTAAAGCTCACTTAAATTTGTGCTAGATCATTAGATGCGATGTTATGGTGCCTTGGAGGCCAGTCTGAAACTGGTTTCCTTGCAAAAAAAAAACAAAAAAACACTGTCTGTTCAGTCATTGTTAAGTCACCGACTCAACCACATGAATGGAAACCCATTTCACCTCAGAGTCAAACATAAAAAAAGGTAATTGAAGGGGGAAAAAAATTCTAAATGGTCACATTGTTTTGTAAATAAATGTATAACTGTGACATCTAAAGTGACAGTTGTGAAAAAGAATGTAAATTTTGTGGCATTCAAAATAAATTTGTTGTATGTAAAGTTAAAATTATGAGATAAACAGTCAACCTTGTCAGATAAATTCTCATTGTGGCATATACAGTCACAATTGTAAGAATAAGTGACTTTTGTGACGTATAAAATCAAAATTGAGATATTAAGTAGTTGTGGAATATAGTTAAATGTAAAATATAAAGTCATATTGTGGCACGATGTCAAAACTATGACAAATTATGACAAAGTCATAATAGTGAGTCAATTTCGTGGCATATAAAGAAATTTGAGATATAAAGACAAAATTGTGACGATAGAGTCACTTTTTTAGCATACAAAGTCAAAATTAAATATTAAGTTTAAAGGGGACATCAGATGCCCATTTTCCAAAAGTTGGTATAATTCTTAGGGCCTTCATGAAATGTCTGTAACACACTTTGTTTAAAATTCCACAATGGTTGTGTAAAACAACACCCTTTTTACTTTGTCAAAAACAGCTCTGTTCACAGCGACCCATTTCTGTGCATGACTCTTTAAATTATAATGAGCTACTGCTCACCACACCCCTCTCTTTAATTTTTTGTGTATTTTGGAGGCGCGTTACCATCAAAAATAAAACGAATCCACTGCGTCCTCAGTGGCTCTGATGTCGGGAGAAAATAAAGACTCTTATGTTTACTTTTACATCCAACCACAAAACATCTGCACTGCTTACGAGACGTTGTTGTCGCAACAACTGCTCAAGCGCGGAGAAAATGGCGGACAGCGTACAACTGCCTAAGGGCGGAAATATGCTAATACGGGACAGTCCGTCAGTGGTCGTGGGCGGGGCCTGAGCAGTATGATGTCATACTGCTCAGAAAATCAAAACGACTTGATAATTGAGACGACTTAGGTTTTTGGGGTTTTAAAAAAAAAAGGAGTGAATGGATTTTTATCATTGTAGGGTGGTTGTGTCCACACTGCTAAAGACACATTTATGTAAACACCATATAAAAGTGAATTTTGCATCCGATGTCCCCTTTAAATTTGTGAGAAATAAAGTCAAAATTTAGATAATGTCACACTGACATTAAGACATGATGTGACTATGAAACAGTTTGTGGAATATAGTCAAAATTGTGAGATATAAAGTTAAAAAAGTGTGAGATTTAGTTAAAATTGTGAGATTGTCACATCGTTGCATAAAAAGTCAAAACTGAGATATAAAGTCACAATTGACTCTCTGTGGTCATTAAAAATCCCAGGATGTCTTTCTAAAAGAGTAGAGGTGTGACCTTGGCATCCTGGCCAAATTTGCCCATTGGCCTCTGATCATCATGGCCTCCTAACAATCCCCATATCTACAGATTGGCTTCATCACTCTGTCTCCTCTCCACCAATAAGCTGGTGTGTGGTGGGCGTTCTGGCGCACTATGGCTGCCGTCACATCATCCAGGTGGATACTGCACACTGGTGGTGGATGAGGAGATACCCCCTGACAATGTAAAGCGCTTTGAGTGCCTAGAAAAGCGCTATATAAATGCAACGAATTATTATTATTATTATTAATTGATAAGGCACAATTGTGAGATATAAGGCCAATTTTGTAGCATATAAATTCAAAATGTCACAATGTGCAAAATATAGTCAGTCATTATATAATGCCAAAACTGTGGCAAATAAAATTGAGATATAAAGTCACAATTAGATATAAAGTCACATTTTAAGTTAAATGTGAGATACAAATGGAAAGATGATAAGCAGAGATGAACCAGTTGCCCAACCAATTATTGCAACTTCTTAAAGGGGTCATATGATGCGATTTCAATTTTTCCTTTCTCTTTGGAGTGTTACAAGCTCTTGGTGCATAAAGAAGATCTGTAAAGTTGCAAAGACTAAAGTCTCAAATCCAAAGAGATATTCTTTATAAAAGTTAAGAGTCAAACCCGCTCATTTATTTATCATGTTTTCATGTCTCTGCAGCATGCAGTATACAGTACATGCTGCATGTTTATTTGTGTTTGTAAGCTAAAATGCCAATTTAACCCATCTCGTGTCTTTTCTCTCTCATGTCTGTACAGCAGGTGCGAGGGTGGTCCTTTGAGCTCTGACTGACATCTGTCACTCTGCCAATCATCCTCTGTATCATCTTTAATTTCACATTTACTCAGCGCTTTAAAGGGGTCATATGATGCAATTTAAATTTTTCCTTTCTCTTTGGAGTGTTACAAGCTCTTGGTGCATAAAGAAGATTTGTAAAGTTGCAAAGACTAAAGTCTCAAATCCAAAGAGATATTCTTTATAAAAATTAAGAGTCAACCACGCCTACCTAAAACGGCTCGTTCTAACACGCCCCCACATATCTACGTCACGATGTGGGAAGATTTGCATAACGCCGCCCAAATGTTCACGCAAAGAAAGGAGGAGTAACTTTGATTCTCACTGTTGCCGCCGCCGCCATGTTGTGGAGTCACTGTGTGTTTCGTTGTGAAAGCGAAACTACTTTGTTTGTCCTTCCAAAAGAGGACACAACTAGAAATCAGTGGTTAAGTTGTATTTAAAACACTGTTACGGAACAGTTCAACCCAAATGTTCAAATGTTTGCAGCGCATTTTACTGAGGACGAGGAGAAACCATAATGTACAGTATGTGGAAAATAATGTGTTTTTTTAACCTTAAACCACATAAACACATGCATCACACCAAATACACAAAATAATGTTCTTTTTAGCAACGTCATATGACCCCTTTAACTTCTCTGTTGGTACAAACTTTCTTCTCATTTGTGACAAAATCCCGTGAATTGATTTGCATTCAAGTTAGCAGCCATCTCGCCCTCTCTTCTCTCAGCTCAAATGCAGATATTGGCCCGAGGAAACATGATGTCAAACTGACTAATGTCACTTCCTCTTGTAATCCATTACCTGCTCCACCTGCATGCTAATGAGATACGGAGCCTGTTGCCATGCCAAGCAACGCCTAGGTCACGAAAGGATTTCACCGGTGCAAGTGAATGCGCTGTTCGTTTGTTAAAATGATAATGATTTTCAGTGTTATCATGGAGAACACGATCATCTATAAAAAGCTGATGTAAAAAAAAATAATAAATAAGCAGGCAGAAAAGAGCTCATTGTCATTTCAAGCTTTTTTCCCCAAATTCCACTTTATTTTTTTCTTAAATTCTGTGTTTTCTGTTTATTTTTTTTCTGGATTCTGTTTTACTAAAAATAAATGTATATTCAATTGAATTCATAGAACTTTAACTATTTATTATAATTATTTTCAACAATAGAGCCCTATGATTTTTTTTATTATTATTATTTTGTGTTGTCTGTTTTAATTTTCCTGGATACTGTAATTTATAATTTTATAGAAATATATTATCAAATACGTTCATTTTATTATCAAATAAAGATCACGATCCAAAAAAAAGATGCTGCATACATGCAACATGAGCAGTTTTTGATTTAAATTAAATTTCGAAATTTGAAGCAAAAACAGAACGGTCGGACTCCAGCTGTGTGAAACTGTACTACATAAAACATATCTGCATGAATCAAAAACAGCAGACGGGCTGCATGAGCATTTGCGACTGCATTTGCGACTGAAAACTACTGCGTGCGACTATGAAATAATATTTAGGAGCACCTGTGCGACTGACTCGATCAGCATATCTGTGTTTGCGCTGAGGGAGCTTCAAAGGTTCTAACGTACTTACGTGTTTCTGCAGCGTTGAGTAATGTATCACAGACGTATCCTCTCATTATAACAAACAAAGTGTTGACAAATTTGACATAAAAGATAACATACTTGTAATAAAGTTAGAAAAATGCCATTACAAAGGTAAAAACTAAATTCCCTGTAAATCACTTTAAGGAGTCAAATATCACCTCGTAATGGGAAGGTTAATTTTTTATCAGAATTTTTGATTACTGATTAGAAGGTGCTCCTAAATTTTTTGACCGTGCTCCTAGATTTTTTAAATAAGGAGCACAAGTGCTCCTAAAAAGAAAAGTAAGCGTAGAGCCCTGCGCATCTCGTCAGTAAAACCGCTCCTGTGATTAGTAATAAATCTCCATCACGTGCTTTCAGATGGAGCGGCATTTACTACACAGAGCCGTAGTTCACTGACAAGCTACACAAAATCGCTTTCAAAATCGCAGGCGATTCATTGCCGATCTTATTCTTTATACATTTCATTCTCAATTTTTTTCAGGCCTTTTTTACTTCACACACACTTCTAATCTCAGCTGAATTCCTCTTTAACAAAGTGTTGGAGACACAGAGACAGGCTGTGAACACTCAGGAAACGAGGTAAAAACTAAATTCCCTGTAAATCACTTTAAGGAGTCAAATATCACCTCGTAATGGGAAGGTTAATTTTTTATCAGAATTTTTGATTACTGATTAGAAGGTGCTCCTAAATTTTTTGACCGTGCTCCTAGATTTTTTAAATAAGGAGCACAAGTGCTCCTAAAAAGAAAAGTAAGCGTAGAGCCCTGCGCATCTCGTCAGTAAAACCGCTCCTGTGATTAGTAATAAATCTCCATCACGTGCTTTCAGATGGAGCGGCATTTACTACACAGAGCCGTAGTTCACTGACAAGCTACACAAAATCGCTTTCAAAATCGCAGGCGATTCATTGCCGATCTTATTCTTTATACATTTCATTCTCAATTTTTTTCAGGCCTTTTTTACTTCACACACACTTCTAATCTCAGCTGAATTCCTCTTTAACAAAGTGTTGGAGACACAGAGACAGGCTGTGAACACTCAGGAAACGAAGCACCTCGTTCATGGTCTTTGAAGAGAACATGACGCCTGACCTCTGCTAATCAAACACACCTACAGCTCTGCCTCTGTCTGTGTGTGTGTGTGTGTGTGTGTGTGTGTGTGTGTGTGTGTCTGTGAGAGAGAGAGAGAGAGAGAAAGAGAGAGACATCACATTTTACCATGCACACTGGGGCCAAATCCTGAAAACCTGCAGTAATGATCTTGTAAATGTGTTGTTAAACTACTGAAATATCAACTTAAAATTTCAGAGGGTACTTCAAGTAAATATTTTATGTATAAAGGGGTTTGCCTGACCAAAAAACAACAAACTTTGGGAACCTGTGCTGTAAAGGAATTAAAATGGAAATGAAAAGGACAGATTCCAAAGGAGAATAAAGCAAAGAATGAAACTGAAAAAGTGAGAATGTGAGCGCGAGAGCGGGTCAAAGAGAAAGCAGTTCGAGTGGCGGCTCTGCTCCACAGGTATCTGCCGCCCCCTCTTCTCCTTAATCACTCCTTCCATTTGAGCGTCAGCCCCTCTGGTGCATCCGAGGGGGGTAAATGTGCCAGTGAAGGGGGGGGGGACTGATGGAGGGTCTTACGTGAGGGTGAAAGAGAGCAGCTGGCATTAGCTTAGCACTAGAGAGAGCTAATTATTAGACCATTGGAAGGGGGAAAAACATGACGGATGTGTTCACATGAGCATCTTGATGAATGAGTGGGCTTTTTTAACGTGAGCAACTTTGTGGGAAACAATGTGCCAAAATCCCCCCTGGGCTGTGGTGTGTGTGTAAGATTAATGACAAATTTACCCTTTCTCTTTATGAATGCTTATAAATAATAATAAGACCTGTCACGTCGCAGGGTGCGCTGTGCAAGCGCAGCTGCCTTTTACTGGAACCTGCAGTAAATCAAAGCATCTATGTGTGAGTGCGTGTGGAGGGTGCTGTTCTCCATTCAGATCCGTGCTTCAGGGGGTTTATGAGGAATTGCGGCTGCGGCACACATTTGGAAACATGCTGAATGCGTGTGAACTTGATTTTAGCGCTGAAACTTGCTGTGATGTTTCGTTCGCACTTCTGAGCAGCAGGAAACACTCAGCTAGGGTACAAATTATTATTACAAATAATAACAAAATGTATTCATTATGTTTGGTGTCATTGTTTTTTTGTTTTTTTTTTCCCAAAAATAAAACATTTTGATGTAATCACTCTAAAAATGTAAAGTGGTGTAACCGAGTAGTAAAATGTTTTCCTTACACCTTACATGTGAGTCAACACATCAAGGTATAGTATGTTTTATAAATATTATGAATATCAAGAATGTTACACCGAACTGACAGACAAAACTTTTTTTTCCAAATATAAATTTTCAAAGACAAAACACTTTTTAAAATAAGTTTCCCCAAAGTAATTAAAATAAATCATTAATAAATTAATAAGTAAATAATTATTGTACGGAGAAAAAAAAATGCATACACACATGTATTAAAACATATATATAAATAAAATAAATAAATGAATAAAAACAAATTAATAATAAAAAAACGAAGGAATATGGAAATAAATGCAGAAATGCAGGAATAAAAAAATAAGTACATGAATTAAAAACAAAATAAACAAATAAATAAAAGCCAGTTACACCAGTGCAACAATTTATATAATTAATACATCTGCAGTTAAATTAATATATCCACAAAAAATGAGCATCACATCATTGACTCTAGATGCAAACAAGAGAAATAGTCAGACAACAGAACAACAGAACAAAATCAGACAACAGAACCATATTCACTGCAGAATGTTGGGGGGGGGGGGGGGGGGAAAAAAAAAAGGGGGAGGAAGAAAAGAGGCAAGGCCGCAAATAGGTCATGCAGTAATGATCTAGAAGGGGCCTGCCAATGACCTACGATGTAAGGAAACGGGTTCACGTTTTGTCTCACCATCTCTCTATCATCAGTTTGACAAACCATCAGTATCTCAATATTCCTCTCCACCTTCCTTTATCATTCCACTTAATTTAATTTTCTCTCTCCCTTCTCGACTCTCTCTCTCTCTCGTTCACTCTCTTTCTCGCTCTCTTTTTCTCATCTCAACATCTCTTGCTTTGTAATTATTTAGATTCATCATA
>NW_015505551.1:712847-728591 GCF_001515645.1 Sinocyclocheilus grahami
AAAACGAACAAAATCAGAAAAAAAGACCATGGTGCCGGGCGAGTGTGGGGGGGGGGGGGGAATAAAAATGTTTCAGTTCAGTGTCGGCAGAACATGTGGTTTCTAGGGAGTTACCATGGAGACCAAAACATATTTGTGCTACCTTGACACTTGCAGGTAGTTTTTTTTTTGTTTTTTGACGCTCTAAAAAGCAGAGATGTTCATTTTCTGGCTTTAAGAGCCTTGACATGGTAGTAATCAAACACACACACACACACACACACAAACACAGCTTGAGACAAATTGACTACAAGGCATTTGACCTCCCAGTAGTTGGAAGCAAGTTGTCCATCTCAATTATATGTTTGGTATCTTTGTTCCTAAAGCCTGACCTGCAGGAAAAGGAAGGATGCACTGAAAAATAGACACACACGGGCTCGGTGGAGGAATCAAAAGCACTAATCAGGCATCTTGCATTGCCTAACGAGCCGGAAACATCCAATGTGGGGTCAATCAGACCTAATCATCCGTCCATCCAACACCCCCTTCCATCTCTCAGACAATTTCACACACACAAATTACAGCATTGTTTCCCAAAAGTTTTAGTATAGCCTTAAAAATAAAAAAATTAAAAAACAGACATAATTCATCATTTGGAACCAATCCTAAAGGATATTATTTGAGAATTATCTGACATTACACAAAACAACTACTAGATCAACAACAAACTAGATCTTGAAGAAAACACAATTCTCAAATGGACCAGTGTGATTCTCAATATGATCAAATGCCCTTGTATGACTTAAGCAATTTAAAAGCAAATCTTTCAGGATTTTTTCTCATGGAATTTCCTTTAACCCTCATCCGTCCCTCCCGAACCTATAACAAAAGTGTCCTTCGCGGGTCAAAATGACCCGCAGGCCTAAAATGACACTATTTTTATTTTTGGTCCAGAAAGCCTATATTGGAACATTTTTCTAATTTTTTTATGTAGATTTTTCTATAATTTTTGGGTGATAAAATTGGGTGGTATAATTTTTTATCATATTTACCTTTTATTCTGGATATTTTTAAGAAAACATAAGCAAATAAGCAATTTTTGTACATTATTTCACCAAAAAAAAAAAAAAGAAATTTTCAGTATTGTTTCAGCAAAACCCAACAGATGGCCTTGGAATTGAGTCACTGAGTGTCCCTGATGCCATCTGGTGGGGAAAAATTACATAAAATTGCATTTTATGGTTACAGCCACTATGGGGCCTATAAACCCTATGGAGATTTTTAAATGAGCAAGTGAAACATGAGAAATTAGATAATCTTAAGGCTTCAATTTGGTTGTTTATGGATTAAAATATATAGTGAAACATTAAAAAATCCATATTTTGTAAAAAATAAAAATAAAAAAATTATAACTGAATTATAACCTAAACATATGTATATTCATACAATTTCATAAATATGAAATAAATACATACGGTAATATATTTTTAAAAATATAAATATGATATAAACTCATTGGTTTCCACCACATCACTCAAATCTAACTGTGTTAAATCAAAAGAAATGGAAAAATGACAGTCATATCCCAGTTGAAACATGAAAAATATTACAATGTGTTCTATGAGAGTGTGTGTACCATGTGTGTGTTTGTGCGTGTGCGTGTGCGTGTGCGTGTGCGTGTGTGTATATGAGTTTTTTCTGCATTGGGGATATTCTGTAGTCTCAGCCCTTCATTTGGGTATAAATCTTTACTGGATTGTCTATCAATTGTAAAACCAAAAAATATATTGTATATAAAAAAAAATCAAATGTAATGAAAAATGCAGTTTTCTCGTAAATTCCATTCATTCCTATGTGGGTCGAAATGACTTTTTTTATTGCACCCATTTAAACTCCTCGAATCCACTCAATTTTTTTGGTGTGTATTCCCGGTGCAAGGTGTGACAGAAGTATGTAAAAGACACCTTTATTTCACACTCTAACTCTAGCACTTTCTATTCTATTTTAATTCTAGCTTTCAATTTTTTCTATTCTATCTATCTATCTATCTATCTATCTATATATATATATATACACACACACATCTTGCTACGTGTACTGCGTTAGGCTAACCGAGACTTGTCATTTGCACTTATATATTGTTGCTCTTTTGTTAGTTTTGACTGCTTTTATTGTCCTCATTTGTAAGTCGCTTTGGATAAAAGTGTCTGCTAAATGACTAAATGTAAATGTAAGTAAAGAAATCTTGGACCGGTATGATCAACACACGATTTTTAGAATTTTTTTGAAAAAACTTTTTGGGTCAAAATTACCAGAGGGACGGTGAAATATCCATCAGGAAGATGTTACTCCAACACAACAGACAACATGACTCTGAGAATGAATTATGAATCAAAAAACCCTGTAAGAATAACAGTTTATCCATGAGGATCGTATTTGACTCTTAAGGGATTCTTGCATTACTCCACTGGGATATTCTGGGATTGGCTCCAATTAGAAATCCCACTAGGAATTCTAATAAAATATTTAAGGCATGCAAAGCTAATCCAAGCAAGTGTGTGTGTGTGTGTGTGTGTGCATTTTTGTGACAAATGAGGACATACATTTGTATAATGACAAAGGTATGACATAGGTATTACAAGGAGAAGGTGACTTTTCAGGACATTACCCCATGTCCCCACTTTTCAAAACGCTTATAAATCACACAGAATGGAGTGTATTGAAAATCTGAAATAGCACAAAGTTTCCTGTGAGGGGTAGGTTTAGGGGTAGGGTTGGTGTAGGGCAATAGAATATACGGTCTGTACAGTATAAAAACCATTACGCCTATGGGATGTCCCCACTTTTCACAAAAACAAACCTGTGTGTGTGTGTGTGTGTGTGTGTGTAAAGGGTTTAACGTGTGAATATCATTAGTCATGTCTCTAAAATTGCAACAGGTTAAAGGGTTTAAAGTGTGAATATCATTAGTCATGTCTCTAAAATTGCAACAGGTTAAATGAAATCCAGACCATTTAAACTAGTTGCCTGCTGGTATCAGCCATAGGAAGTGTTCATCTCCCAGCAGAGGGCACACATGCACACATCCTTTACCAGCCTCTGGCACAGTGCTGGGGACATTCACATGCTAGTGTAATCTAGTGGATCATATAGATATACATATAGATATAGATGTAGATATAGAACAGTTCAAAAGTTTGGGATTGTAAAGATTTTTTTTGTTTTTGAAATCTCTTATGCTAACCAAAACTGTATTTATTTGATCAAAAATACAGTAAAAACAGCGATAATGTGAAACAATATTACAATTTTAAAAATAATAATTTCCTATTTTAATAGATTTTAAAATGTAATTTATTCCTGTGATGCAAAGCTGAATTTTCAGCATCATTACTCCAGTTTTCAGTGTGACATGATCCTTCAGAAATCATTCTAATATGCTGATTTCCTGCTCAAGAACCATTTCTTATTCCCAATACAACATATACATATCTAATAAAAGCCATTACTTTATGCTAAACCATGAGAGACAAACAATTACAATCCATCAAGGCTTTGAGACGGTCTCCGAGAAATAGGAGGTGACAGCATGTATCTGATAAGTGTGTGTATCCAGCCCAGATGAACCACGTCTGTTTCAAGAGGGCTATTCAGACTCATTACCATCTCATCAAGAAAGGCCCATTCATTAAGACAATTAATTAGAGTAGCAGACGCCTGTGAAAATTGATAATAATAATAATAAAGGGCGTGATGACTGCTGATTGGTCGACGGGGCAGGGACCCAGGTGCGGGTTTACGATTTTTAATTGCAGTCGAGCATTTTGCACAATGTGTTTTATTAGTTTTATCCTCCGCGATTGACTTGCTAACCTCTTCTGAAGTGGTGCGCGGGGAGCTCTGATGTGTGTGACTCGTCACTTATGCGAAGAGTTAGCAAATTATCAGTGAAGAGGATGAGCTGAGATTCAAGAAACGCTCTCAAGCTGTCAGTCAAGTGTTACTAAGAGTGTGAGGCCTAATGAAGACGCCGTGGAGCTCCGCTGGAGGCCTGGAATTAACAGTTTAGAAAGGAAACTGAAGTGTAATGTCGGCACATTAATTAAAGCGCTGGTGATTAAAACAAATAAATGTAAAAAAATAAATAAAAGAATAATATTAACAGTTATCACAATAATTATTATTATCATCCTTATCATTAAAGTATTCATTATAAAAATTATTTATTTATTTTAAGCACCAGTTATTATTATTAATAGTAATTAATAATTAATAATTTTTATTCATATGAACGCATAAAATATCATCTTATTTATCATATTTATTTTATATACAAAGTGTGTGTATGTATTTATATATATCTATATATATATATATATATATATATATATACACACACACACACCCCAACTATTCACAAATGTCACTAAAAAGTCTACATCAATTGTGTGTGAACCTTGTGCGAGTATGAACTAACTAATAAATGAGAACATGGACTTATTCTTGATCAAAGTTGGTCAGAAGTATGTAAGTACAATTTCAGCACAGATGGTCTCATCACTATAACAATCCATCCATAATGAAGCCATCTGCTGAGGACTGACCACCTGAAAGTAAGAAAAGTTTAACACAGTCTGGTTGTTAAACATGCTGTTCTCATCAGACAAACCTTAAGAAAGTGTCAAATGAGAAAGTCAATAGAGATGAAAAAGACTAAAGCCGCGTTTCCACCGAAATTACCCGGAACAATTGTACCAGGAACTTTTTTTCCCAGGAACTTTTTTCCCCCCAGACCTGTTGCTTTCTGCATTCCACCGCGGTCTAAAGTATCGAGACGATTAGGCAAATAGTCTAGTGACGTAGGTCTGCACGCATTTCTCAATATATTATATTGAGATAATATTAATAGATGAATAAATTAAAGATCAAAGATTACCTGTTAAGATTTACCCAAAACGAATTATGTCTTATGTTTATCCACTACAGAGACATCAGAGCCAGTGGCAAATGTCAGAAGGACTAGCTGAGTTGAGGCTGCTCTCCTCGGGATACATGAGCACTGAGCTCCCGCTGATCGCCTGGAGCTCCCGTCTCCGAAATCGGCGAAGCACATTTTCAAATAGGCACTGTTTTTATAAATAAACCGCAGATTTGAGTTTTAAACAACTACATTCTTGCCTGAAATACTTTTAAAACTACATTTCATGACACGATAACAGTAATATTTAAAAAATATATATATATATGCAAATGGTGGTTGAAATACAATGCTGCGTGAACTCAACCAATCAACATGTTCAGCGCTCAAGTCCCGCCCCCGAAAGTTCCGGACCTTTGAAAAAGTACTACCTCGCGATCAGGGACTTTCTGAGGGGCAATTTTTTTACCTGGAACTTTATTTAGATCCTGGTTCCTGCGGTGGAAATGTAAAAAAGTGTGGAAGGCTATGGAATCATAAATGAGTAGAGAGTGAAGTCCCAATTCATCTCTTATTCATCTTCTCTGAGGTCTGTAAAACCGATAAGACTTAGTCTAGAAAGGGATGATGGAAAAAAATTCAGAGTAACCTTTACAAATGTAAAAAGGTACCATGATATTACTCAGAAAATGTATAATGGGAAAAATCCACTACCGTGACACTAACGATGGAAGCTGACCAATGTAATGGTAGTAAATATAATGTACACAATATTGCTACATTTTATGAGTGTTTATTTTACACAGTATTTACTCAAAATTCTCAAAATAAGAAAAAATATATATTTAAAAAATTCAAAAATAAAATTAAATTAAAATTGTGGATAAATTTACTACAGAGAAAAAATATATACACAAATACCTCATTATAACGGAGAAAGGGACCTGGTTAAATGTGGGTTAAATATTATGCTATAATCTATTGCTATCCTTTTAAAACAAAAAATTGGCAGAAACGACTAAATATCCAAATCTGAATACAAGAGTTTTTTTTTAATGCCAAACATCTGCCAATAACCAATATAATGCCTATATTGTGCATCCCTGTGATTAATCAAACAGTAAAATGATATTACCATTTGAGACTATTAATGAATTTTGGTATTGGCACTGTACTATTTGTATAGAAACGCTGTATCCACAACACACAAATAACGTAGCAAATTAGATAAATACAAGTAAACAACTGAAAGTTTCAAATGAAGTTCCCAGTCCCAAACAATGGCAAAATGAGTACGCAGATGTACATCAGAAGCTGTTCTTTGAAATTGGTCACTCTAAATGATGCATGTTTCATGTTTGGTGCTAATGACCGGATTAAAAAGAAAAGTTCTTTATTGTGTGCCTGCAAAAAGAAACTACTGGCAAAGAACAGTCTTCTCTCATCAAAGCCTTTGTTCTCAGATTCGAGAAACATTCCCCCAGTCTGGGAAATCAATGCTGGGAAGAGGACAGAGCAAAACACATGGAAATGAGAATGCATAATACATAGATGCCCAATGAGATCCGACCTGCATCATACTGCCGGATTTCTTTCTTCTGCTAATATGAGAAGCCAAAACTAAAAGCAGTGCATGCTCTTAGAAATGCAAAGTGACAGCATCAGCCCACCATCACAACTACAATGAATATTAATATTTAGTGTCAGGAGAAACATGCTAAGCCAAACATCACTATAAGTCTTGCTCAAAGGCAGGCAACTCTCTACATTGCGAGTAAATCACTCGCATATGTGACTAAATCTTCACTCTGGGTGACTAAATGATGTCTATTGTTTGCCATTGGCTAATAAATTCTCAGATTTTACTCGCCAGTGTGTGAGTTGGAGGCCAAGTATAAGTTTAGCACAGATATATTTTCACTCGCCAAACACTCTGACTGAGTGCTTCAGAGTTTCGGTCTCCATTAAAGGGGTCTTATGACGTTGCTAAAAAAAGAACATTATTTTGTGTATTTGGTGTAATGAAATGTGTTAATGTGGCTTAAGGTAGAGGTCTGCATTCCCGCGGGAACCACGGGACCTGACCGGAGTTTTTGTGCCGTGGGATTAAATTCCCGAATAAAATGCGGTAGCAGTCTGTAACTGTGATTTGAACGGGAGCGGGCGGTCTAACAATATCCCGTTCCCGACGTCCATTTAGAACAGCATATCTGCGCTTTATTCTTATTGACCACCGGTACAGCTTGCACTCAGGACTGTTATGCACGCGCTGCACGCATGCTTTAAACATCATGCGTTTTATTTGCATGGTCTGTGCGCAGCATGTGCATAACGATGCTCAGAGCAGGCTGTACCGGTGGTAAATATATGGCCCTCAGAGTCAGACAGAACAGGCAGGTTGTCGATGAATGACAGAGCAGGATAAGGATGAAGCAAAGTGTGGATGTGCTGTCCTTGAAGGACGTTCAACTCGGTTTCGTTTATATTTTGCTTAGCCTATAACTTTAAATGAACGATGTCGTATTTATTTATTTTTCTCTGCGACACGTTTTCTACTGTGTTAACAGAAAAATGTCAAACGAATTTAGTATTTTCACAAGATGAATAATAGCCAACAATTGCTAATAAGCAATTTTTGTACAACCTACATTTTTATTCTCTCTGCGACACTTTTGCCCTACTATATTGTCAATGTTAAACTAATTGTATCCTGACAAGACGAATAAAAATAAGAAATACAATTTTTGTACAACATTTTTATTTTCTCTGACACTTTTTTCCTACTGTGTTGCATAAAATATTAAACAAATTTTGTGTCTTAAGATAATTCATATAAATTCAAGTCAAAGTCAATAAATTTAAGACTCATGACAAGACGAATAATATAACATACAATTTTGTGCAGACTACACGTTTGTCACCCTATCTCTCTTTCTTTCAGTGGTGGAAATTTAAATGTGAGATTCTGGAAACGAGATCTAAATTTAGCGGGAACGGTTGGTTCGGGAAGAAAATTATTCTAAGCGGACAGCGGGTGAACAAAGAGTGAAAATATAGCGGGAGCGGGTGGATGCGGAATAGAACCTTGCGGGAGCGGGACAAAAAAAACAGTCCCGCGCAGACCTCTAGTTAAAAAAAACACATTATTTTCCACATACTGTACATTATTGTTTCTCCTCTATGCCCCGCCTTTCTGAAACACGTCGATTTTTACAAAGCTCATCGTTCTGAAAAGTGAGGTGTGCTCTGATTGGCCAGCTATACAGTGCGTTGTGATTGGCCGAATTTCTCAAGCGTGTGACGGAAATGTTACGCCCCTTATCATACTGTGATGCAGTGTCCCGGTGTGACGAGACAAAACCAACAAAACCCATTATAAATGAGGCATTTGTAGCATCCAGTGGGGACATAATTACTGATTATAATGACTTATACTGTCTTTTTACGCGTTGCGTTGCATCTAGGGGTGTGCGATATATATCGTCTGCGATAATATCGTAATTGTTGTTTTAACAATATGCGATTTGACATTATCGAGTATTTTGCAAAAACCATTCAAAACATCCCTACAGAGTGCACGCATACATTACGTGAAGTCTAGACTAGTGCGTGTGCGCATTTAGTGTGTTTTCTTTCATTGCATGATTCAGTCTATTAAAATGCATTTAGAATGATCACAAATTCAAGACATGATGGCAGAAAATTTATATATTTATACCACTTCATATAGTTATTCAATTTCACACGAAGAGTGCCGTTTTTCTCCAAAAATTACCATGATTACAAATGTGACATTGAATTCAATAAACAATAAGTTAATTAAGAGACTTACGTTTTAGACACCATATTGCTTGTTTTTGCTCTATTTCGCCAACAAAAATCATTCCGAATACAGCCACAGTGCTGTTTTGTGTCTCTGAGCAACATGACGGTGTTTCTTTCTTGAATGAATCAACCGTTTAAATGATTCGGTTCAATCGCAATGACTCACTTATTAACAGTGATTTGCTGCTACCTGCTGGCGGCTTTAATTTCAAATTTCGGCTTTTTCTTTCTTTTCTTTTTTTTCACATTTTAAATAATTTCAAATATCATTATTCAACGTTTTATGTTTAATATATCAAAACATTATTTATGCATTTGTAATTGCAGGTTAAATGCATTCATTCATCATAAATGCCACTTCAGATGCAGCTTCTGTGTTTTAATTTGCTTGGTAACAGCCCAAATGTCTTATTATTCTAATTCCCTGATTAAATGTAAGAATTTGACTCAAAAGATAATGGACACTTTTAGAAAAAATGGCTTTATAAAGGTAAAAATGCCCATAAAATGCAAAAATCAGTTTAAACTTATTGGAAAAGATTAATTTCTATCAGTATGAACTGACCACCACACAGAATATGAAGAATATTAAACACATTAGGAGTCAGCTGTCTTCGGCAGTCCTTAAGGTACCAGCACAATAACACACTCAGCAAAATATCGTCTAATTATCGTTATCGATAAATACCCAGAAAATATCGAGATATAATTTTTTTGTCAATATCGCACACCCCTAGTTGCATCGGTAAACAAAACACCGTGTCTGCATTTGTGATCGGAGAAACAACAAACAACAAACAACAAGTGCTACTCTACACTGCTCAAAACTCGCGTTTGAATCATCAGTGGCAAATCCTTTAAATATGAAAACTTACTTACAGGCTATGAGTCAACATTATTTGTCAGAATACCGGCATTGTAGGCTACTCTACCAGGAAACAGTCCTCATCCTCCGTAAAATGTGCTGCACACATCTGAATATTTGGTTTGAACTGTTCTTGAACAGTGTTGTAAATACAACTTGACCACTGATTTCTAGTTGTGTCCTCTTTTGGAAGGCCAAACAAAGTAGTTTCGCTTTCACAACGAAACAAACAGCATCTCCACGACATGACGGTGGCGGCAACAATACTACAGCGAGAATCAAAGTTAAGCCTTTGTTCTTTGCGTGAACATTTGGGCGGGGTTAGTTGACGTAGACATGTGGGGGCGTGTTTAAACGAGGCATTTTAGGAGGGCGTGGACGAGTCTTAACTTTTGTAAAGAATATCTCTTTGGGTTTGAGATATTAATCTTTGCAACTTTAGGGATCTTATCTATTCACGAACAGCTTGTAACACTCCAAAGAGAAAGGAAAACTTGAAATCGCATTATATGACCCCTTTAAGCAATCTGTACTTTTTCTATTCTTCTCAATGGATGCACAGCGTACCTGTATTTGACGCCCCGTAAACTCTAGTGTGAAGGCGCACGACTCGCCGTCGCTTTGCTGATAGCGCTGTTTCTCTCACACATGCAAAGAGAGAGAGTCAGAGTAAACAATATTCTTTGTTGTATTTTCCTGTCAAAATAATGGAGTTCATTTAGAATTATTCAGCTTTTAAGAACAAGCAGAAGATATGCAGGTTTCTCCTGTAGTGGGTGGAACTAATGTACAAACAGCAATCTCATTGGCTGGCGCTCATCTATTACAGTCTTTGTTTTGATTGCAAATCAGTTCGAGCGAACACTGACAACGTGATTAATATTAATGAATGTCATACTTTGATGTCATACACCAATCGGTCTGCGCAGCACTGGTTGAAGTCGAACACACCTAGGCTGAATCTGAAATTGCCCCAGTAGCCCCTCACTGCAGAATAAAGATCCAGGGGGTGGGGTTGGATCCACATCTAGGGGGTGGAGATGGTGGGTTTAGGGATCAGGGGGTGGAGACGGGTAGGTTTAGGTATATGTAAGGTGGGAGGAGTTGGATCTGGATCCAACCTCGCCCCCTGGATCTTGTGTTCTGCAGTGAGGACCATCTCCCCTATACCCTCATTCACTATTCCCTACATTAGGCCACTAATACAGTTCACTTGAAGGAAGAAATTTAAACGAGTGAGTGAATTCGGACACGGAGTGTACCTGTATTGTATTACGCTGTGTGTCGAGGATACCTAGGGCTAGAAGGGATGAGTGTATTGATCCTGAAGTATCGATACTGATGCGAGTATTGAAAGTATCTATACTTAAATGAAAAATATGGATACTAAAGGTGTGTTTTTGTCCCAGTGATTCTGTTTATTTAACAAAAAATGTATGTGTACAATATGCATTGTATTGGACGAACAACCTGTGTTAGAGAATAACTGTGCGAGATAGAACTATTTTCCTGCTCATCTGAACACACGCAAATGTTGCAAGACAGAACCAATCAATCTCAGCGAGCGTTCACGAGCGTTCACTCACTTCTAAAAGTATCATAAGAAACAATTGATTCTTTTGGGAACGGCAGCCAAGAACAATGCGAACAGAAAAAAACATATGTTTGAGTTATTTCACAATAAACCAATTGAAATTGTAGCCTATTGATCATGTTCTATTCTGTAATGGTAATATAACATACACTGTCAGAATAAAAAGGTTGCATTTTATGCGTGTAACAGCCTTTCACTGGCAGTCCCTTATGAAAATGAACCATGGTTTTACTAAAGTGACCGTTGGCTCACTGATGTTGAAGAAAAACTATCAAACACAATACCCAGCCCTAGTCAAAATACAGTAAAACATTAATATTGTGAAATATTATTACAATTTAAAATAACTATTTTCAATTCTAATATATTATAAAACGCAATTAATTCCTGTGATGCAAATTTTCAGCATCATTACTCCAGTCTTCAGTATCACGTGATCCTTCAGGAATCATTCTAAAACACTAATTTGGTGCTCAAGAAAATTATAGTAGTAATTATTTTTATTATTATTATTATTGAAAACAATTGTGTTGCTAAATATTTTTGTGAAAATCATGATACTTTTTCAGGATTCTTTTTCAATTTGCGTCCTTGTTGGGAAAAAAAAAAGCACTTACTGACCCCAAACATTTGAACAATAGTCTACTTTATACTGAAGGAGGTAAAATTGGTAAATCTAGAGACTGAAATATCATAGACCCAAGACACCTTAGCAACCATAAATTACTGCTCTACAAGCCACTTTGAACACCTTAGCAACTGCCTAGCAATGAAATGGCAATTAGCTGTGCATGGAACCTCTTCCGTGTTATGGCTGTTGCTATAGAATCAAATAAAAAATAATAATTATGGTAATTCAGAAAAGATGTGAATGCACAAGTCTGTCTACCTAAGGAACAAAAATATACATCTTAGCACATTAAACACATACACACAAAATACAATAAAGATCTAACTTTAAAATGTAAGGCCAAAAAAGCTAGAGACCATAAAAAATATTAATAAATGACTAAAAGTCAGCACAGATCATTGGCCATCATATTCTCAGTCAATCTCTGTACTGCACTGTAATTCTACTCACTCCTGAATGCTTTATGAAGCTGAAACTGTGACTTTGTGGCATCAAATAAAGGCATGAAATCATCGCTGCGTTTTGTTCATCAGTGAAAATGAGTTCCCACAGCTCTTTCCCCAGTTTCTGAATAGCCTTAATCAATCAAATTCTTCATATATTATGATATTTTTTTATTAGAATCATGCTTCTGCATTTGAAAAGTAATCGAATGAACCCGCGGCTCATATTAGCTGAATAGTGCTTAACTATGCCGGCAAATTGAGAAAACTGCAATAGTTAAATGTTCAGCTCGAGCAATCATGCTCTATTCAACGGGCATGATCACACTCTCAATGATGACAGACGTGAAATGAAAAAAAGACAAATGTGTTTCAAAATTAGCTGGATGCCAGTGATGCTAAACATTGACTTAAAATGCATGCTGGCCTGCTATATATTTTAAATGTTTGTGGCCCAGAGACACACTACAATGCATGTTAATTTGCAGTCTACAATTGCATCAATTACTCAGAAGTCATTTATTCTGAATTAGCTTTTGAAATATGTGCTAATTAGCATGGCAAATTCATTAGGCCTATTTACGAGGTACAAAACATCACAAGGATGTGACTTGGGGAAAAAACAAACATCTAAAATAAAGGGAAACATTTTTTATTTATAAATCCATCAGAAATGCGAGAGGAATCAAGAGCTGGTAAATTACACAACTGCACAAAAACAGAAGGATCTGAATTAACATTGAAGTTAATTAAAACAATCACAACTGTCTTTTATCTCTCACACACTCTTTCTAAATCCTTTTAATAGCTAATTTCACTGTTTTCCCACAGACAAGCTTTTAATCTAAGATAATGAGTAACAGGGATTTTTTTTTAATGTACAACAATATATATCATAACCCAGGTCACCGTAAAAAGGAAAAACAAGGAACAATAAGACTGACCATCCCAAATTACAACTGTTGCATAAAAGAACTTTAATATATACTGTGACTTTCACATAAAAAAGGGGGAAAAAATAAATGTACACTACTGTTTAAATGTTTGGTGTCAGTAAAACTTTGTTTGAAGAAAACTAATACTTTTATTGAGCAAGGACACATAAAATGTATCAAAAGTGACAAAGATATTTATGTTACAACAGATTTCTATTTCAAATAAATGCTGTTCTTTTGAACTTTCTATTCATCAAAGAATCATGAAAAAAATATAATATGGTTGACAAAAATATTAAGCTGTTTTCAACACTGATCATTTCTGATAGTTCCTTGAGCAGAAAATAAATTAGAATGATTTCTGAAGGATCATGATTTCTGAAAATTCTGCGCTGTTTCACAGGAATAAGTTACATTTAAAAAGACATTCAAAAAAAAAACATTTTAAATTGTAATAATATTTCACAATATTGCTGTTTTATACTGAAATACTCCCATACCTGTCTCACCCAGAATAATACATTCAATTCATACTAAAATGAACGTTTGATCACCAAAAAAATGAAAATGCAAATGAAATAGTTTAAATACGCCTAGTAAAAGAAAAAGTACTATTAGATTTTTTCCAACCAAAGAACAAAAAAAAACTAAAAACATGACTCCAATCAAAACAAATATTATTATTTTTTTTAAGTTTTTTATTAAATTTATCACATATAAATTTCATTTCATTAAGTAACATTTAAGAGAGTATTTTTTTCCCGTCAGAGTAGGAAACGATTGGTCCCAAATTACAATGGAAATGCCAATGGGAAACCTGTTCTGATTCCATTTGGAGTTTTTCTTGACTAGGCGCTGAATAAAACTCTCCTCTCTAATGGCTGTTAACCTGTCCATTCTGATGAGCTGCTATGACAGCACCGGTACACAGGGACAGGCCCATAATGCATCAGTGAGTGACAGTGAGTGGAAGTGAATGATAGGGCTGTACAGGTAATGCGGATCTTGGGAAAGTAAAGGGCTCTGTTATCATAGGGTGTAGTAGGTGGGGTGCTGTAGGTCATTATCAGCTAAACTCTCTCTCTCACACACACACAAAATCCCCATTCATCATCTGGAGTGGCTGATTATGGGAATTAGGCAAAGAGATGGGAGGCTGAACGCATGATAAGCTCGGAAAGGTGGGTGAGGAATCCTTTATGGTCAGTATGATAATGCCAGATATCAGGTATATTGACATACCTGTATTGTGCTCCTAAACATTTGTCTTTGAAGCTGACAGCAGTGTAACGCATGCAGAATGAGGGCAGGAGTAAATATAACCAAAACCCAAGTAATCCATGAAGTGGCCTCAGAAGTGGTTTTAAATTCTAACTTATCAGTTGAATAATTTAAGAAATCAGTATAGACCTCTCGCTCGATGAGCAAAAGTGCAGGGACGATCCTTCTTCGTCCATCTCAAAAGCCTTTTTTTAAGATCTCTGTTGATTTTCTGTCAATTAAGTGTTCGTTTAAATGAAGTTTTCCAAAAATGTGATTCTGTCATTATCTATTCACTGTGATGTTTTTCTTTTATGGAGAACCAAAGGAGTTATTGTTGCACAATGATCTATACGATGAAAGTGAAGGACGATGAGAGCTGCTGAACTTTAAAACAACATGATCCAAATGATCTAAAAGTAGCCCATATGACTATATTTCAAATGTTTTGAATCCATACTTCATAATCCAAAAAGAAAGTCATTAACTTGAAAAACTGCATTCAAATTTGATTCATTTATATATGTTGCGCCAGGTTTGACATCAAAGACACACGAGAGCCAATGAGGTTTAACAGCATTGTCATCAAACCTGGTAAAACATGTTTACATGTTTTGACGTGTCATTGAGCTGAACTTGAGCGAGAACTAGATTTGAGTACAGCACAAAAATTGTTAGCAAATAATAGCTTGTCCCTCACACAAAGCAAGCAAAGTCCCATTTCCATTTTTTTCCAAAATTTGTGTTGTTGCATTTTGCCTCACTTTGACGGTTTTTCATTGAAAATGTTTTTTTTGTCAGTTATGTACATTAGGGTTTTATGTTACATCTTATGTGGTTAAATTAAACGTTTACTGCATTATTTTACTGTAATTTTTGTTTCCATGATGGTGTTCTGTATTGCACAACACTGTGCTCCTTCTATTTCTTAATATTTACTATACCTCAGCTTGTGGAAAAGCTTATAATGAACTTTGATTTTGCATGTGGCTTTCTCATTTCCACCAGTGTTTTAATGGTTGCTATCAGTATATTATAAAAGGTACAAAACAGATTTTAGTACTTCAGTAGGATGGTATATTAACTTCAACAGTTAATGAAATATATATATATATATTGCACAACACTGTGCTCCTTCTATTTCTTAATATTTACTATACCTCAGCTTGTGGAAAAGCTTATAATGAACTTTGATTTTGCATGTGGCTTTCTCATTTCCACCAGTGTTTTAATGGTTGCTATCAGTATATTATAAAAGGTACAAAACAGATTTTAGTACTTCAGTAGGATGGTA